>NC_140124.1:55431964-55499782 GCF_964035555.1 Netta rufina
ATTGTCCTTTACTGCCCAGCACTAGGAAAGGTCGGACTTATAGATCTTTACTCACAAAAAAACAATCAGCATGTGACTGTTCATTCCTTTTCTTGATTCCAATGGTATAATATATTTAACAAGCATAAAGAGACTGAAGCAGGTGATGTATGAAGAGAGCCTGGGGGTACAGGATTTGCTTAGTCTGAGAAAGACTTGGAAGGGAGCTAATTGCTGCTTTCACTGCCTGATAGGTAGTTCCAGAGAAGAAAAATCCCATCTCTCCTCAGAGATGCAAATCAAAAAATTGAGTTAATAGTCACAGATTACAAAACAGAAATTTCCCACTGGATATAAGAAAAATATTTTCACAGTTAGAACAGCTAAGCACCGGAACATGTTGCCCACAGAGACTGCACAAAATATATCCTCAGAAATTTTCATAGAATGAATAGAAAAGTCCCTACACAAACTGATCTGGGTTAGAAGTTATTCATGCTTTGAGCTGGAGATTTTTGCTAGATGACCTCAGGAAGTCCCTTCCAACTTCAGTTAACCTATGATTCTATGATTCTTGCAAAGCATTTTATGTTTCATGATCTTTAAAAATTTAATATCTTGCTTTAGATTGTGAGAAAGATATAAAGCAATTCTCAAAAATAGCATAAAATGTTGCTTTCATTCTGTGTCATCATCTGATAGTTTTTCTGACTGGAAGGTGGAATATTCTCTGCTTTTTGAGTAATTGATTTACTGTTGTGTTAATTGCTTTATTGTTGTTGGTTTTTGTACATCTTTTTTGAACAACTGGTTCCTCCCTCACTCCCACTCCTATATGAAATAGAATTAAACAGTGACAAAAAGATTCTTTTTCAAAGTGTTGAAAATCGAAGTCAAAATGATGTCCTAGTATCAATCAGCATTGGACTTGATAACAACATATTCAGTTTCAGATAACTTCGTATGTTTTTCAGTGTTGGTATGGCAAATGTTTCTGAAAGTTTCTCTCCTTTTGGGGTGGGAACTTAACACACTTATTGCAAAAATCCCTTACCTACCATTTTTTGGAAGCATCTTGGCTTTCTTGAAAGGTATCCTACCAACTATGGTCAGGTCTGCCTGCCTGCATATTAAATAATAAGGTACAATAAAAGTTCATAATAATAAATTGTCATAACAAAACTAAAATAAATGGTATATGAGTGAATGGGATGTAGAAACATTAACTCTGTTCTTGGGGTAAAAATTGTCTTACAGCGACTTTAGTTCCTCACTTTTAAAAAACAGAACTAATTACATTGTAAAGCAAAAGTTTCCATCTACAGGATTTCATGAAACCAAGGGTAAATAATAGCATACAGATATAGCATGCATGTTGGAAATTGATTACTGAAAGTAAAGGCGAAATGGATTTTGAACACATAAGTCACTATTGCTTCTCTTTCCATAACTGTATCTGTGAAGGCTGTCCTACTGAAGAAAGTTACTTTTCTTAATTTGATTAAATCACCTTTGCAGAAGATTCTGCACAAATGAGAGTTGAAATATGGGCACAAAAAACAAAACAAAACAAAACAAAAAAAAAAGGTTAGAATTTGCTACTTAATATTACGAAGCCAAAAGCTTCAAAGCTTCATGATTCTGAAAGCTTAGCTAAGATTTCCCAAGTACAGATTGCTGCAAGGTCTTAAGAGTAAATGGATAGAACTCTTTTGAATTCCTTTAATGTGAAGAAAAATATGGTTCTATAAAGTAAAAGTTTTTTTTTTTTTCTTTCACTCCATTTAATTCCACCTGAACTGATGAAAATTTAAAACCTTTACTAAAACGATCATTATTTTCCCTTCCCTTCCCTTCCCTTCCCTTCCCTTCCCTTCCCTTCCCTTCCCTTCCCTTCCCTTCCCTTCCCTTCCCTTCCCTTCCCTTCCCTTCCCTTCCCTTCCCTTCCCTTCCCTTCCCTTCCCTTCCCTTCCCTTCCCTTCCCTTCCCTTCCCTTCCCTTCCCTTCCCTTCCCTTCCCTTCCCTTCCCTTCCCAAGACATAATTAGATGTAACATGGTTCCCTACTAGAGAGACCATTGGTGACAGTTTACGAAGCTTCTTTATTAGTTTATTTGGTGGTTGTGTGTTTCTCAGTGTTACTGAGTTGCCTTCTGTTTTGAGCTAGATGCTAGGTGCTGTGAGGTTAGAAGAGATCCTTTTTAACTGGATATCCTCTTCTCTGCAGCCACACACTTTTCTATGTTTAAATGGGACCGAATTTGCATACTGACACATGGTGATGAAAGAATCTGACCTTGCTCTACTTCACCTTCAATCATTTTTTGCCTTTTTCTGCTCTTTCTGCTTTTTAAATGTCAGTCAGTACTGCAAAAATATACAGGCCAAAAGTATTAAAGTGAGAAAAAGTTTCACCTAAAAATGAGCATAGATATTTTTCTCCATTTTAAACCTAATTTCTGAGATTATTCAGGTTTATGAGGTGAAATTTAAAGGTGACTATAAGTTTATGCATGTAATTGACAGGATTTCAGTAACTTCACATTCCCCAATTTAATCTAAGGTTCTCTTAGTTCCTTACTGCTTTACTGACATCTTCTCATCACATCTCTTTGCACTTTGGGAACTGTTTCATCATTTCATTTTCAGATTTTGTACCTGCACAGTTTCTTTTCTTATTTTGCTGTAGGTAAGTGGTAAGATATTAATATGCATTACAGTCATATAGAAGGTAAAATGTTTGAAATTATAATTAAAGCATAACTTTAACAGGATTTGAATTTAATATGAACAGCTACTGTATGTCATCTATCAGACTAATGAGTCTTTGCCTAAATTCCCTAGGAATTTAGAGACAATACTTTACATTAAATGCTTCAGATACTTCTTTTTTTTTTTTGTATTAAAGAAGATAAAATTAACCTGCAATATTATCATAATGATGATGTGAATTTGAATAAAATTAGCTCTTAGTTGCATTGAATTCTATACATATGAAACATAAAGATCCTACCTCCTCTATGGAGTTTCACCATTTTTTTCTTTTATGGTCAGTTGGAGAATGGAACATGGGCATTGACTGCCATATATTCTCATTATTTCACCAAATACATAAAGAGAATATAATTTATTAGGGCCTTGAAATTCAAACAAACTACCTTCTGGAGATTATACCAACATACATATTTACAAATGATTGAATGCATGGGAGACTTAATTAATAGTAGGCAGGTCTACTCCTAACTTCTACCAGGTAAAGTGTGTTTGCCACTGTCTGGTTTAAATTTCATGACAACTGTGGAAAGCGTGGAGATGTAAATTGTGCAATTGATTCCTTGTACCTAAATTCAATATATGTATAAAACAGATGTAATTTGCATTCTAAAAGACAGTAGAGAGTGTACAAAAAGTAACTGACAGGAAAGTATGCAGTAAAGGATCAAATATATATTCACTAATAATAAATACTCAGGACATACCCCTGTCCTTAGGAACAGCAATGTAAATTTCACTCATAATGAAAATACATGCTAAATGACAGCATACTTTCATCCATCACCAGGCATGGGTAAAAGTGGTGTAAGTTTTGCTTTTAATCAAACACTCAGACTCTACTAGATATTGACAATGCTTGAAAAGCTTTAAAAAAGAAGGGATTAAACTGCATCGAGAGTCAATGACTGCCATTAAGAGGTTCTCTCTTTCTCTGTTCTGAAAGTAGTAGGACTCATTTAAAAAAAAAATATTCATGAGAATAGAACAAATGATTAGAATTTTTCAAAGTAGCACCCTTCTGCATCTACACACTGCTGCCAATGAGTTTTCCAGTTTTTGTACACCTCCAGGAACGCCTGGACCGGAATGCTGTTTAGCTCCCTTGTCACGACCTCTTGAAGTGCCTCTACTGATGCATGATGCTTCCCCTTGAGCATCGATTTTATTCTCGGGAATAGAAAAAAGTCTGGCAGGGCCACGTCAGGGCTGTAGGGGGGCTGAGGAAGCGTTGCCACCTTGTGCTGGGCAAGATACTCCACTACGTGAAACGCTGTGTGGTTCGGCGTGTTGTCATGGTGCAGCCGCCAATAGTTGACGATGGCTGGGCGGACACAAGCAATATGTTTTCGCAGTCTTGTGAGGACTTCCATGTAAAAAACTGCATGAACTGTTTGTCCGGGTGGTACAAACTCTTTGCGGATGATTCCATGTTGATCAAAAAAGCAAATGAGCATGGACTTTTGCTTGGATTTGCTCATTCGTGCTTTCTTGGGGCGTGGGGAAGCAGGGGTGTGCCATTCTGTGCTCTGCCGCTTACTCTCCGGGTCGTATTCAAACACCCACGTCTCGTCACCGGTCACTACATTGTCCAAAAAGTCTGACTCCTCATTCACATGATGAAGAAGATCCTGGCAGATCACTTTCCGGTTGGCCTTTTGCTCCTCTGACAACATTCGCGGCACAAACTTCGCGCACACTTTCCTCTTTCCTCATGGCTAAGTTTTCTTTCACCATCTCAAAAACTTGGGTTTGAGGAATGCTCAAGTCATCAGCAATCATTCTGATACTCATCCTGCGATCACGGTTCAGTAAATTTTTCATTCGCGGCACAGTTTCGTTGGTCTTGCTGGTCGAAGGGCGTCTGGAGCGGTCGTCGTCTTCCACTCTTTCCCTACCTTCTCAGAACAGCTTGTGCCACACAAAAACACCCGATCTACCCATGGCAGCATCACCGTAGGCCTCCTTAATCATGTTGTGAGTCTCTTTGCCCGTTTTACCAAGTTTTACAGAAAATTTGATCGCGTATCGCTGCTCCAGTAAATGCTCCATGATTCTCCGTGACGAGGCGTTTCGACAGGTGTTCACAGTACAAGTGACCTGCTCTCTTCAACAGCCAACAGCCGACTGCCGATTTTTCCCAGCGTTCCCAATATCCCCCTCCACAGATCCTGCGCGTGCAGACCGCCTCTTGTCCGCCCGTTCGCCCAGGAAAAAGCCAGTCCTACTACTTTCAGAACAGACCATGTATATTCTAACAAGATCAGTCTCACATAAAGTTTTTTTTTTGTTTGTTTGTTTGCCTTGCATTATTGACTAGGTGACTTGGGGATTACTGACTGTATATGGCAGTGTTTTTTCCAGTTTGCCAAGATTATAATTTTAACTCTACTTTTCCTTTATTTTCTTGCAGTATTTGTAGGCATCCTGCTGCTTCAGGTAGACAAAAAAGACATGTCTAAAAAAGGATTATAATTAAATTTTATGTGATCTGTATTTCTTCCTTCTCTGTAAAATGCATAGTACTCAAGGGCAGGGTTTGCTCTCAGAAAGCAAATAACAGAATAAAACTTGACAGTGAGTGGGATAAATTAGAGAATATCACATATGACCCATAAGTCAGTGTGATTTATGGTAAATTGTGTCACAAGTATTTATTCCATGAATACACTTTTATGCAAAGTTTCTACTGAAAGAGAGCTTTATGGACAAATTATAAACCTCATAAAACAATATTTTATGGTGAAAGTATTGACAATTTATAGTCAGTGCATGAACACAGTGATAATGAATTTTACCAATTATTTTTGTATGTAGAAAGATCTCTTGGTGATCCTTACAGTGCTGTAGAGACTAATATACTAGGCCAAAATTCCTCCCATTATACAAAGAATGATTGACTCAGATTAAGATTATCACAAAGAAGGAAATATTTGTTGGAATTTAAATAACTCCAGATGTACAAATTCAAATACTATCAACCCCCAAAAAACATCAAGACAATTCCAAGCTGATTTGCAATTCCAGAGACATTAGGTCTCCTCATTTTGGTACTGTCCACCAAGGACTATATAAAGTAGATCTTATCTTGCTGAAAATGTACATAACAGTGTTATCAATTCAGTTTGCATATTTCTGACTTATGACATCAGAGAATTCTTTCTGAATGTAATTATAGTGTGCCTGAGAGTTTGTTGCAAGTAAAAAGGGATGACAAGACTATCATCCCAAATGCCAGCGTTTGGAGCACTTTGCTTCCTAGGAAGGATATGAGAATATGTGTAAGAGAAACCACCGGAGGAAATACTCTTTCCTATGGCTACCTTTAAATCTACAGATTTAAATGATTTTAATGAGAAAGAGAAATGCCTTATGCAAACAATGGAAGTTTTGCAGCTCCTATTTTCAGAGCAGGCTAAGTTTTATTCGTAGTAACAGAAATAGCCTATAGTTTTATGAGACAACCAGCCATAGTCTGAAATTTTCTGTGAGGTAAGAAAAGAAAGAGTTCTCTTAGACACATAAAGAAATTCCAGAAAATCTTTTTGGTATTGTTGAAAACATTTCCTCACCAATACTAAAATAAATTCAAGTTAAAATAAATAATCAAAACAAATAAATAATCAAAGCAAAACAGGGTTAAAGGTAAACAGAAAGAGACAGACTTATCCACAGGAAATGAAGTTATTTGTGTTGGTTATTAAACAACAATCAGTTATTAAACACCTAATAGAATGTATGTTTACTCAGAAAGTTTTAGAAGGATGACCTAGTGATTCATTCTCTTCTCTTGCATCTCTGAGGAAGGCAACCACATATGAAGAATAATCACAGCAATTTGATTAACTGAACTGGATGATCCATATCCAAATCATGAGTGGACACAGTTACTCATTTTATCACCTTCAAGAAATTCAACTGAAAATTCAAATAACTCTTAATTGCTTTTATTATTATTATTATTTAGGCTGTTTTCATTAAAAAAAAAAACAAAAAACAAAAAACAAACAAACAAAAAAAAAACAAAAACAAAAAACAAACACACACAAACACACACACACAAAAGAAAACAAAACAAAAAACAAAACAAAACACCCACTTCTCCTATGTGCTAGTAGAATCAGAATGACTGTGACATACAGCGAGAACAATATTGTAGTGTTATTTGGATGTATTTGTATCCCACTTGAATTACACTAAGTACAGTCCAGTGCAACAAATAAATAAGTACTTGATGGGGTAAATAGCTAAGGAAATTCAGCAGACAAATTTTTAAGATTATTAAATGTAGCTACAGTTACTGGGAAACAAACAAACAAACAAACAAACAAAAAACAGTTAAATTCTTAAATGGATCAACTGTTGACCTGTATTTACCATACCTATTACAGCTGATTGCAAAGTCATACAAAGTTCATAAAATTGTTGGGGAAAAAAAATAAAAAGTTTTCAATTTTTTTCTACATGTCAGACTGAGCTGAAACTAGATGGAATAGATACCCTGCCCTTAGGACAATATGAGCTTAGTTCATTAGTGTTCTGGGAAACCTATTGTCAGTTTAGAATATAATGAAAATGGGCTTGGCATATACATGGAAAACAAACTGAACATGTAGTATATTGGAAGTATTTTACTGAAGGAATACAAAAGACACATTGCCAAAGCGTATGAGTACTGACCCTGGTAGTTGCTGTCTTTTTTTAGATATCTATAGGGTGGTTTTAACCCATAGTCACCAAAAACACCTATGTTCAAACCACCATCTGATTAATTAAGCCAACTCTGTTAGAATGCTCCAAGAGGAAATAAGAGTGAAACCAAAAGCAATTTTTAGAAGTGAAAGAAAGTATCAAATCTCAAAAGGAGTAATGATAAGCAATACTCAAAATCAATGAATAAGGGCTCAAAGTATATTTCCCTAGACAACACACATGAGCAGTCAAATGCACACAGACAAAAACAAAATCAATGCACTGATATAAGAATCATGTTTTGATTAGTTCTTGAATTTCTGTCATCTGTCAATGAGACCTTTTTGTCTGTCACTGCAGATCCTAAGTGAACAGTGCTGCTACTGGACTTTATGAAACATTGGCTTACAGAGAACCATAGTCAATGCAGCTGCTTCTTCCCTCTTTGAAGATGGAGATGGAAAAGAAATTAAATCTGAGATGAGTAAAAAACATCTTCCCCTTAAATTCTGTTTTTGCTATGGTAGGAATGAGACAAAAGGAAAACTGACTCAAAAAGAAAGGCAAATGCATGCAAATGAACTTGTGATGTGACAAAAATATCAAGATCTTGAGTATTAATAACGTCAGTTTTGATGCATGTAATACATGCATTACATACATGCAGAATACATACAGAATTAATCGTGGATTAATTCTGTTTTATAAAATTCCTTTCCACAAACTCAACATTTTGGATCTTTGTTCCCTTGGACACATTTTGAAATTTTCAAAATTTTCCCTAGGACAAAACACTTATATTCCAATAAGCTGTAATCTATGGTGAGACAGCAGTGGCCTGGGGTACAGCAACTGCTGTAAGTGGTCAAGACAGAACATAAAGGAGAGTGCACAGGGAATATAAAATGGAAGCTTTTATTAACTGCAACGGACTGCGATTTGTATTATCTCCTGTGAGAAAACTTATACTGGCTTCCTGACAATAATACATGGCCATGGAATTAAATTCAAATTTATTCATAGGCAAAATTTCTTTAAAACTACATATTATATCTGTAAAGTTCCAACAGAAAATTCAGTTAGACAGGGTGTTAGAAGTACACCCATTCAGTTCCCCAGATAGTAAAGGCTACTGTGCTCTCAAATGAGGTTTCATATGTATGGATATTCAGAAATGGCTCAGATTTCAGAGACTGATATTTATAGAAGCACTCATATTTAGGATATGAGGAACAAAGGTGCAAGAAAGATGTTATTTGTTATTCCTTACTCATCAGTTGCAGGAGCTTATTATGAAAACGTTTGTCAGATATAGTTCGGAAACATAGTGACCTGTGATTAATAAAACACCATAAATAACAAGCACCATATAGGTGATGTGAAAGTTGCCAAAACATCTCATGATATTATGTCATCTCAACACCAGAAACAAAAAAAGAAGCTAAGCAAACTCAGGTGTCTCAATAAGCAATAGCCTACAGTTTTCTGGCACTGGACTGGGAGCCAGAAGACTGTCTTTTGTTATTGTTCTTCTGAGGAAAAATGTCCTCAGCTAAGATTAAATACATTAGTTTAAAGCGGGGGTGATAATACTGCCTTAAGGTACTTAGAAATGGGCAAATGGCAAGCATGTAGCCGTAATAGGGCAGATGAGGGAGGGCAAAATGAATCTATCCCTATCAAGTCATGTTGGATGCTGGTTAGAGCAGTGTTGTTCAGCTTGCATATACTGTGTCCATTCCTTGAATATTTTTACATCACTGCAATCCCACAGGTTGATATAAATGGGCTCTTCATTGACATCTGAGGATGGATTTTGTATCCATTATAGATCATTAAAATATTAGTAACTGTAATTAAATCTGACAATATTTCCTTACTACACCTCTTGTAACAGAATGCACTTCAAATCTTCAAATACAGAGGATGAGTATAATCCTTGTGCCAATTGCACAGTTAAGTTCTTAAAGTGTGGTTTCAAATGACCTTAAGCTTTGCTTTCAGTGGTAAATTTCACATTCTGAAATACCAAATACTTTGAAGTATTCAAATAGATTGAAAGAAGAATACAATCCTTCTAACTGCATCCCCACTTTTTTTGTGTATATGAAGTAGAAATTTCATCCTTTATACTGATTTACTCTATCACCTGCTGATCAAATTGGAGAATGTATATCTCCCATACAGCTTTAGCCTGAAAATCAGGAACTGATATAAAAAACAAAACAAACAAACAAACAAACAAACACCACCACCACCACCAAAAAAAACTTGTTTTACAAATAAATGTTTAGCTTCAATATGTTTAACACTGGATAACAATCTTGTTAAACTTTATACAGCTGTAAACACAGTTTACAGCAAAAAGTTTTGCCATCATGCTACTATTTATACCCCATAAACACAGTTTACAGTGATATGCCTAGCAATGCTAATGGCATCGACAACAGCACTCAACAGAAGCACAGATGTTGAAAGATATTCTTATGCAATCTATATCACTATTTATATCTACATAAACTTAGTTGAATAGTCTAGTTACCACTTTTACCATAAAAAAAAAGACAAATATCCACATTTTAAAAGCAAAGCTGAATAATTATACATGCAGTTACATAGACAAAAATTCTCAAAACACATCATGCTTTCATAGAAAAAGGTCTCTGACTAGACAACTACTTGTCCAAATTTTCATAGGGAATCCACAATATTACTAAGTTAAAATTTATTTATTTATTTATTTATTTATTTACCCGTGATTAAGTGGAAGAAAATTAGCCAACTTACGATCTCCTTGACAGCGTACAGGACCTACAGATATCTTGGCTTCAGACCCAGGCCGGTCAATGTCTCCAACAACAACTTGACTCACTGGTAGGTGCTCTTTGTATGACAACATCCCAGTGTCTTTTCTCCTGAATTATAAGAAAGCAGTTGTGAAATACATAAAAATAGTTTGCTTCATCACGATTGTTGCCAATAAACTAGTGCAATAATTATACCAGTAAAATGCTATCCTTTCTTTGCTGTGAATGGGAACACAAGTAAGACTTCCTCAGGTGTCTTCTTTGCTCTAGTTGATGACAGTTACTATCCTAATGATAAGACCCCTACATACCAAGGAAATAGTGTTTCTTTTAAATTTAATATTCTAATATAATCTAAAATAGAGATATTGAAGGCTAATTGTCTGAAAAGGCTTATCATGTTTGTCCTGTTATTTTTAATGCTAAGTGACTAAGTCCCAAAATCTAAATCTGTGAATCTAACCATGAGTATGCAGCTATTCCTCAAATTCCATTTCAGTTGGTAAGATCCCTAAAAATTGATTTATAGTCATGTAGAAACTGCTTGTCTCAACTGCAGTGAGTAACTCAGTTTCTTTTTCATGCCTAGCTCAAATCACTATACACTGATACAACACTTAGTCTTTATCATTTCAGGAGCTGAATACAGTTGGCATGTTGAAGGCTGTTTCTTCCAAATAAAAAATAAAAGAAACCAAATTTAATTAGATACCTCATGTCTCAGTTACTTGGTTTTTGTTTGTTTGTTTGTTTGTTTGTTTCTTTGACATAAACACATGGAAAATAAAAAGTATCCACACAGGGACACAGGGAAAAAAAGCACTATACATTTTAACAAAAAAGAAAGCAAGGGGAAGTGTAATGAATTCATCTTTTTTTTTTTTTTTCCTTTTTTTTTTTTTCCCCCTTTGTTTCTATCTGTACCTTGCCATGTTCTTGAGCATTTGAAGTAATCAACTTCAGCACAGGATGAAGGATGTGGAAAAGATACTGAAGTGTAAAGTATGAATGTAACTGGTAAAGAGTTCAGGAACCTTTCATTTCTAACTCAGATGATTCCATGATCTGACTCATTAAATTGCTAATAACTGGGAATCACTGCAGGGATTTCAAGATCTGAGATAACATTCAGAGTTTTCCATTAGCATATTCTCCAGTCACAGTCGTCACTAGGTCCTTCTGAAGATATGGAAGTTATGACTTTTTTTTTTTTTTTTTTTTTTTTTTAGTGCAACTAAAGGAATTAAGAAAAAAAAAAACACAACATATTTTCGAGTGACAGCTAATTGGAAGTGGTGTCTCTGCGATGAGGGACTAATTAAAGATTTAATTACTAGAGCTTTTCAAACAGTACGTCTGTGTTCCTTAGCTGTATGTTCTTCCTCTTCAGAGCACTTGCCTTTCTCCCTGGAACATTTATATTGCAGAGATCATTAACTCTGTTTGGACACAGCTAGACCAGGTGCTATGAACGGAGGTCAGCAAGGCTGTTACAAGGGACTGCTAAAAAGGAAGGAAAATGGAGAGAAACCCTCACAGCTTCTACTGCAGAGTGTGCTAGGTTGCACTTTTCATCTATAGGTTGCAATACACATTACAGATATTTCATTATCATAAATTTGGAGACCAGAGATATAAGAAAAAGGAGATTATAGGACTTTTCATATAAGAAAGACAAAGAGGTAACAAATCCAGGTATGAAGTCCTAATCTTCCATCTCTGTTAAAGACAGAGATCCATAGGAAACATTCCCTTCTAATAGAGGATACATATACATCATCACTTTACATTTTGTGAGATCTTCCTCTGAGACTGTCTTTCTCTGCAGATTGCTGCTCTTTCAAAGAATGCTTTATTTAAAACAAAGAATTATTCAAAGTGTAGTAAAAACTACAGTACATTTACTACAATTGTAGTAAAATATTTCTGCTGCAAATAAGGATGTCAAAGGGCAGTCCTTTTCTTATTGCCAGTAACTCTCACCTCCGTTAAAGGAAATAAAAAGTAGTAATGATTTCACCCTCTTCTTCATTGATCACGTTTCTACTCATTCTAATATTTTATTTGTGCACTTAATGGTATGGTTATTTTAAAACTGTTGTCATGAAAACAGAGATAAATACCACAGCTATTTTCTGGAATAGCTGTATTTTCTGACAATTGGTTTCTTGTCTCATCATTGCAGGAAAGACATTCTCCCCTGCAAAAGAACTGTTACTGAGTGGTGAGAGTACTAGACTGAGTAGAGAAAAATTACTTGTCTTTTCTTCAACAGAACCTGTGTTAGTTTGTTTTCTGTTAAAAAAAAAAAAAAAAAAAAAAAAAGGATAATGATAGCTTTTGTCACCCCAGCTGTGCACTAAAAAAAAACAAATACCTTTGAGAAACTAAGTGTCTCTTTTATGATTTTCAAAGGTACTTGCAGTTCCTCTGGACATACTAATCACTGCTGACAAAGTCAAAAAAGTTATAAACCAAAGACAGATTATAATGCTTGTCCTTGTACTACATGTTTGGAAATAATCACAGCTGGAATACTCAGTTCCAAGAAGTGATAATGCTTCCGCCAGTATCTAAAGATTTTTCACATTAAGAGGGTGAAGAAAGTCTCTGAAGTTTTTCCTCACCAAAGAAAATCCCCTTAAGAGAATAAAGATTGAATTCAGAGTGTGTCGGATTCCTGCTAATAGCCAAATGGGAGATGAATGAATCTGATCAAATCCTGTAATTATTACCAGGAGATATTGATGAGATCTCTGTGTAATTTTATATTTCTAATTTTTGTTCCTGTATATAACAGCCTGCAAAGTGCTTTAGGGTGCCTTTGAATGAAAGCAGAAGATATAATGATTTATCATTGTTTTGATTATGATCATCTACTTTATAAGCATTCTGTGGTATGGAAAGAAGAAATACATTATGCATATATCAGCAAATGACATATTCAAAGTAATGATAGAATTCTGTATTGCTATTAATTTGTTTATATAATGATTTTATACAAACAGATTTCTAATACCAAAGTATCTTTTTTTCTCCAATTTTGTTAGACATCACTTAATTATCAGTCCAGTCCTAAACAGGAGAAAACATAAAGAATATACTACTGGTAGGAATGGACTTATAAAGATATGCTTACATGACCTGAGGAACTTGAATTGCTTTGAGAATTTGAAATGAACAAACAAACAAACAAAACACATACTGGATTGAAACAGCTGTGTTAAGCACTTATTAATTAATTATTAGTAGTGATTTGAAGAACACAAACTCCCAAGCATTCCCATTTAGAAAGTATATAATTGTCTACCTCTCACAAGATCCCCTACTGTAATACCTGAATTTCCATAATATATTTGAGAGACATTAAGTCCAGCAAATATCTGAAAATATCTCTAAAAAAATAAAAAAAATATCGCAAAAGGTACAGATGTGCCAAGTATTAATGCTTTCTTTCTTCCAAAAATATATAGCAATAATTTTATTTACACTAGAACCACTAAGAAAAGTTAATATTACAAAGTATTTCACGAACAATGCAATTTTGGCAGCAGCACTAATAAACTGGAAGTGAGTTACTTGGAAATATGCAAACTGTAATTAACAGGATTAAAAAGATGGTAAACAAAAGCTAGGATTTAAGAGGAACTAGATAACTTTGGAAAGGTTTTGATGAAATTTACTTAACTTCTTTATGTGCATACAAAGCAGAACAAGACCCTATTCCAAGGGTCCTGCCCTATTTACGTATTGTATAGTGATAACAACATACTCTAGGTTGAACACTCCTATTCCCACTTGAATAGACTGTTCTCATAGATTCTTATAGATCCCTTGTGCCTTTCCCATGTCTTGTCACTGCAGGCACCCTTATACATTAAGTTGGACCTAATGACACCTCTGATTTGGCTGCCAAGGGGTATTATGGAACAGTTCTCATTACTAGATGGGAACATAAAAACTGATGGAGCATCATAACTCAATTCTATTTTTTTCATACTGACATTAGAAAGGCTGAGGTCCTATGAAATTTGCTATTCTCACATTCAATTAACATAGTGACTTTTAGTAATAAGAACTGTAACATTTTATTGTATGAATACTAAAAGCAATTATCTAATGAAATGTATTTTTAACATCTGTACTGTCGAATATACTACTGGAAGACCTATGCAAAAGTGTGATGAATTCTTTATTTATTCAACTAACTATCTATAAGCCTTTGGATCATGTCCAATCAAACTATAAGACCAAATGTGCTTCAGCCAGCATTTTGTAAGGCACAAGGATCTGTATTGGAAAAAAAATATTAAAAATCTCAGAGCAGCAGCTTGGGGGTTTCATTTCTTGGACTTCTTGACAACTTTGACAGTTTTATTTTGTATGACTGAAGAAGCTAAATAAAAATAATTGAGTATGGCATGACAAAATAACAGATGGCTATAGTTAATGCTGACTTCAGCCCATATATGTCTGTTGACTTCAATAAGGTTCTAAAGTGCATAATTTAGTGTTGAATTTGGTCCAGAAAACTTAATGAAGAATGGGACTTAGTGCACCTAGAACGTCTGAAAAAAATGGTTACATAAACTTTACCATTCCTCCCACTTCTCCACTAGCATTTCCTGTAGAGTTCATTCTACACCTACGCATATTCCTCCTACAACACTTGAACCAATCTATGTTTCACACAAAATTACCAAGCAGAACATGAGTGTGCAGTGATTTATCTAACCTCTTCATTGCTTCTATAACTACAATACACAATATTTTGGGGAAAAATCTAAGTTAAGCACACCTTGGAACAGAGTGCTTGATTAGATAACTTCATAAAATCTTCATGCAAATGTTAAGCAGGTAGGTCCTACCTTCCAAATTTGCATCTTCTGGTAAGCATTTTTCATGCTTATCCTCTCTTTTGTATTTATATTCCAAACTATTGTCTTGGTTGGGATTACTTATTATATTATACAGGGGTCAGGATTGCTTATTATTATTACATAGATGGTATCTCAGCCCTTTTACCCTCACTTTTCAGATTCTGTGAAATAAAGATTGTTAGTAAGCATAAAGATGCCTCATATGAAAAATGTGGTATTCAGGTGTGTTTGGTTCTGCTTTCTGTGAAAATTACAGTTATCCTACTTTTATATCACAGGTGACATTTTGGGAAACACAAAATTTACATTACTTGGTATCATCATATGGGAAGTAAGAGTATCAGCATCCTTTTTCTCAATAATAAAATATTTAAATAGCCAAGAAAAGAGACAAAAAAAATAGCGAAAGTAATAATGTTATATACTATTACAAGTAAAATTCCAAGAGAATTTGCTATTCAGCTATTTATTTCCCTTCTGTAAGGACCCCAACCAGATATCGACTGATTTTTAAGAAAAGTTAGGTATTTGATTTTCAGTAAATTCTTTCTGGTTTGAACTGAACTCAAGCTTTCATTCTAATAATCACAAATCTTGTTTTCTTTCTCTATAATCAATAATCTTTCTTTAAACATTGGTTTACACATGGTCTACTAATTGTCTCCCCTCAGTAGACCTTGGGTCCCCTTTAGTTCTTAGTCAGGGTTAACTATCACATTGTAGTTTATATTTTTCTGCAGTCTTAGCCCTAGAAGATTGTTTTCCATTTATTTTTGTGGGTGTGTGGAAGAACAGAAACTCATAAGAGTAAGTACTCTCAAAGGAGCACTTACCCCATCAGGACAGGACAATTTTATCTAGTCTGTATTGTGTGGCATACAGCTTGAGCATCTGTAGCTCCTCACTCAGCATGATGACCTCTAGGTTAAGATTGGTTGAGACTGCCCTCCAGACTAGGAATCAGTGATCCTATATATTATTTTTTACTTCTTACCTAATAAATAGAAAAGCTGCTTCTAACTGTAAAGTTACTAATAAAAGTGATTCCCAAACAAATTCTCTCAATAGAGTGAAGTCATCAGCTTTTGTTCTTGTTTGTTTGTTTTGTGTGACCTATGAAAGGTAAACCCTTCAAATTAACCACTAACTACAACAGAGGTCAGGAACAAACAGCTATTTCAAACTTTAAGCTATGTCAGAGCCAAATGGAAGAAGGACTTTATAACAGCCGCTGCCAAAACCAAAACCAAACAACAACAACAACGAAAGTGAAGGAATATCTACAAATTGTGTTATAAACATGATGTATAATGTTTCTCCATCTACTGGGGAAGGAAAATGGTGTCTAATATCGTGAAAGTGCTTTAGTTAGAGGAATAATTAAATATCCATCTACAAAGCATTTTAAATGTACCCACAGTCATCAGAAATAATTATATGAAACTGAATGCTCCAGGATATACAAGCACATTTAAAGCAATGGTGCAGCATAGAGGTAATTAACAGATTTTTTTTTTTTAATTATTTATCTTTTTTTTTTTTTTGGCAACAGAAACACTCTGGTATAAGTAAAACATGAATACTTGTCATTTTCCCTGTGCTTGTAAACACTCACATATGTCTGAAAATTACTTTCATTGCAACTGCTCTTTCTTTTAATTCTCTTGCTAAAAAGACAAATAACCTTATTTTATAATGATATGCAAATTTTTCTTGGCCCTGGCCCTGCTTAAGCAGGTCCTGGCCCTGCTTACTGGGAAATATCTGGACATCACCTGGTGATAGGAAGTGCAGAATATTTTTTTTTCCATCATGGCCATGACCCCTCCCCCCTCCCCTCCCCCCCCCTCCCCTTCCTCCGCCCCTTCTTCCCTCCCTCCTTCCCCCTCCACCCCCCTTCCCTTCCCTTCCCTTCCCTTCCCTTCCCTTCCCTTCCCTTCCCTTCCCTTCCCTTCCCTTCCCTTCCCTTCCCTTCCCTTCCCTTCCCTTCCCTTCCCTTCCCTTCCCTTCCCTTCCCTTCCCTTCCCTTCCCTTCCCTTCCCTTCCCTTCCCTTCCCTTCCCTTCCCTTCCCTTCCCTTCCCTTCCCTTCCTTTCCCTTCCATTTTATTTATCTGCATTAGGTGAAGACAGAAATTAAAATGTAATAATTTGGCTGCAAAGGCTTAGGGCCTAAAGTGTTTGCATCTGGTGCAGTCAGAGCCTTGACAATGTTGTGCTGCACTTTAATGCAATAAATATGTTAATTTGCCAAATGTTGATGCATTTTTTTCTTTCCTGATGGCTTAAATGTAGCTTACTGCAGATGTTTCTTGCCTTAAAATGAAAGTCTATGAGATAAAAGTTGTCCCATGGAGGTAAGGGATCCTGAGACATCTATCACCTCTAACTGTAAGCAAAGGCTACACAAGCAACTTTGCACAGGCTGCAGTCACTGATTACAGCTCTCTGCTATTCCAGACAGCCACACTACCTAATCTTCTTTAGAATCTGATCACATCTCAAATTAGGAAGAATTTGGCTACTCGACCCCAATACTCATGTCTGAAAGCTGTTCCAGAACATTCATGCTAGCTATAAAGCCAGCATGAATTCCAGGTTTAAATACTCAATTCACAGGACATTCCTTTTTTTGTGTTCGCAAATGTCACAATAAATATTTCTTCCTTGTTCTGTAGTGTATTTTACTGCAGTGTATTTTTAGGGAAAATGGTATCACAACCTTTCAGCACATAGGAGATGGAACACAACACAGAGACAAATAAGCTTTTGCCAGTCCCATCTAGTGCATATAATGCTGTGCAAAGATTGTAGTTTGCCCTGAGAAGCAGTCTGGCTACACTGGCAAGGACAACACCTGAGCAAATAAGCCTTGCCAAAAGCCTTCTGAGAAACATGAACAGAAGAAATGTTCTGTGGGATCAAAACAATGGTCCACCTGCTCCATCCTCCTGCTGCAGACAGTGGCAATAAGAGATGCTACTCGGGGTGAGTGTGTGAGCCTGACTCTTTCTGTCATCTGCTGACCTTCTACTCCTCCACCAGCTACAATCATCATATTAAAAATGTTACAGGGTGCACAGTGCTTACCGTTTATTGACCTGTTATGTATGAATCTGTTATGTCCTTTCCTGAACATACTTACATTGTCTGCTTGCACAACCTCCTGTGGCAGCAAGTTGCAGAAGTTTACAACCAGCTGTGTAAATGTGGAGCAATTGCCTGAAGTAACTAGGAAAATAAAGCTAACATTCACATTTTAAAGAAAATGTACAGCATTGAAGAGGCTTTCAGGGTAGGGCGTAGCTGCATTACCTGAGCGTTCCCTAGGCTTCCAACATTAGATGCTATAGTGCTGGGGGAACCTGGTGTGCTAGCTCTAAGGAACAGTAGAGTGGAGTGGAGACACTGTGGTTAGGCTCTGTGACCAGGTGAGGACTCAATTGTTCTTGTGCACACCGAGACCGATAAGCTGCACTTTTTGCTATCCTTAGCCAAGGACTTGTCATGTTTTGACAAATGCTGTACCCTAGTGTACTTTTGCTCATTATAATATCATAATAATACCAAAACATGCATCCATCCCAAAAGCTACCTGCCTCCAACATGCAACTACCCCTTACTGAGCATGTGCTCTGAATTTCTCTGAGACTATTACTTTAAACGGAGACGGGAGAACTTTTTACCAATCATAACTAAGATATGCTTGACTAGAGTCACTCAAGCTCCACCTAAAAGATAGAAAATAATATAAATTGGCCTAAGATTGACGGGATGTTAGGGAAGATATCACCGTCAGGGGAGATACCATCCTGAGGGAATACAACATCCTTAGGACCTCCTGGCTCCTGGGACCAGTCAAAGAGCTGAGCCTCTCTTCCCCCACATTGGGACACCTTTGGGTGAGATTTGAACACTTGGTTATAAATCTTTCTAGAGTCTTTGACCCTTTTAACGTGTTAATTTCTATGCTGCACACCTGTAACACCTGTGTCACCTGTGTATTTCATGCATGCTAGCTTGCTTTTGCAGACAGTCACTACCACCAGCAGTCCAAAGAATCTGTGTACCTGTTGCTGTAATAAATCACACTTGATTGCGTTGTTCCTGGTCGTCATAGCTCTCATTAAACGTGACTAGAGTAAGGGTGGTTATACATTATTGGTGAGTCCATGACTGTGATAGTTCAGTGATCTGAATCCAACCAGACCCCTAACCGTTAATGCATTATTGGTGAATCTGTGATTGTGATAGTTCAGTACCTTGAATCTGACCGGGCCCATAATGGTTAATACACCCCTTAATGCAACAGTAAAGAAGTACTTTTTTTTTTTCCCCCATCTGTTTTAAACAGTTCTCACACCAATTAATTTGTTTATATCTAGCTTTGAGTGTCATTGTGTTATGCTCCAGTGCACTGCATAGGTATGCTAATAGTGTTCCATTGTATATTAACATCTCTTATTTTTCTTTATCAAATGAAAAAAAAAAAAAAAGGCTCTATGTGCATGCAATAACAATGCTGGGTGAAATTACCCCATTTCTTTCTGAGCAAGGTAACACACTGTTTGAAGGAACATCTTAAGAATACAAACAGAAAATGATTCAGTGAGGAAACTATGTTTACATATCATTAAGGAAGTGGAATTCAAAAATGGAAATGTATGAATTAACTGTTTTCCAACATCTTCAAAAAAAAAAAAAAATCCGCGCACAAAAAAATCCCACAAATTGTTTGCAAACAATAATTTGTTTCAAGATAGAGAGGACACACTGTTAATAAATGCAATAGAACCTGGAGGTCTACAGACACGTTCTTTAGCTGTATAAGCATAATATAAACTGTTATAAGGATTTATACATGGTTCTAAATGATTTGCAAGTATGCATGTATCAGAAAAGGAAACTGAGATCATGTACAAATCATGAGTAGGTAGGTGTATAAAAATCACAAATGCATCACTAGAAATTCTTAAGAAAGTTTTAAGTAATGGCAGGTAGAAAAATTGAATTGTTTTGTTCAATTCTGGAACAGCTGAATCCTTGCTAATCCTTCATTAGAGAAACTTGTAAAAAAAATCATGTTAACGGTAATAAAAACAGTTTAATGTTTCTTGGATTCTAGGATAACATTACTTGTAAATCATCAACAGGAGTAAGCATCAATTGGTCAACTGACTGAGTCTTCAAAAAATATTATTCAGATCAATAAAATATGTTTTTTTTTTCTTTGCTTTAGTTTTCTATAAAGAAAGAAAACATGAATTTAATGAATTTTCAAAATACTTTCCCATTTTGTTTACACATGCACTCTTCAGATTTCACCAGTGAATTTATTCTGTAACAATTGACTCCATTCCCCCATGTTCTCTTTAGTGTTCATTCTCTACTGAAGATGAAAAAGCTATAACAAAGTAGAAGACTAGATGATTTAGTACCCCATGAAACTTTTCCTTGAGATTAGGTCTTGGGAGCTTTAATTAAAATTAAAGTCAGTGTGCATTCTGGCAGTTCTAATACACATTATTTAAATTTTCTTTCTGAGTTGAGAACCCTTAAGATATGATAAGTCATTCTATTTACCAGGAAAGGAGTGACAGCAGACATTGCTTCAAATTGTAATTCATTCTACTATCCTTACAGATACATTGTAAGTATAAAATAAGTGCTGGTGCCTTATTTAACTGTGTGCCTACAGAAAAATAATGTGCAGTTTGTGAGGAGGACAGGCTTTACTGTCAAACTTTATTTTTGAGGTATTTTTTTGCAAGAAAAAATTGAGGATATTTATGGATAAAGATGACATGGATAACAACTAGGATATATATGTATATGGTGTCCAGATTGATGGAGGAGATTTATATGACAACATAGATTAAGAAAAATAATTAATGTTTACATATTATCAAGAAACACAAAATTATCCTGAGCTTTTATTTTTATTATTTTTTATTATTATTATTTTTTTGTTCCCTTCACAGTTTTAGTGCCAATCCCTTTTTAAAACAAGTAATAACATGCAGCAGTGTTAATACAATCTCCCTCAAGGACTTCAGTTCCGGAACCTGACTCTCCAAAAAGTCTCCAGTTGTGGGGAAATGCATTTTCCATACTACATGCTAACTATGCATTTCTATATCCACTTCCATAGAAAATAAAACCAATTTCCAAATGTTTTAGCTGTTCCTTGGATTAAGATGCTTTTCTTACAAATGAAACCATATAATTTCTATTATTAAAGATAATTACAAAAATACAACTTTTCAATCTAAATACATATATTTCCAGACCAGTGTTTAGTAAGGTACATTATATCTGAACTACTGTATGAGTTTTCAGAAAGCTTCATACTGTCATATTTCCTCCAGGTGGAACAAACCTCTCTACATTTGGCAATACAACCTTCCTATTGTGACAAAACTGAAGGTGTAACTTGTGGAAGTGGAAAAGTGACGGAGAAAAACTGGCACCGCCACATCTGTAACTTCTGCACATAACTGTAACTAAACAAAGAAGAACTCTGAATTCTCCACTTGCATCACTCTCATGCTATGGTATTGATTAACCCTAACAGAAAACACAAAACAATAGTACAAGGAGCATTATTATAGGAGTAGTTCATATTTCCTTTTGAACACCTGATGACTTATCTTTGATAATTTCAAATGCAAGTGATTTGCACACATATTTCTGGTCACAGCTAGCAAGTGTTTTACAGAGTGTCTAACAAACATTTTTATCATGTTGCAACACATTTGAGTTTCTTTGTTGTCCATGCAGACAGTAAAAACCAGCTTCTAATTTTCACTACATTTTGTGCTAGTATTGTGATCTTTGTGATTTTAGCTGTAAAAACTCATAAAAGCCAGAATATGCTATTGATATCTCTTCATCTGTAACCACTAACAACTTGCTTTAAAATGAGTATTAAAAATAATTTTAATAAAATTTGCTAGAAAATAAGCAGAAATGCCACATATTCAAAAATGCAATTAGAGAACAAAGGTCTATATAATATTGTGTATACTCTACAAAAATAAAGATGATAGTAGATGAGACCTGTTCCTCCCCTGCTTCAAAAAGTGATATATATCAGTTCTGAGACTTTGTTATGAAGCAGTACTTCTAATAAAAGTAAATTACCAGAAATAAATTGCTTTTATAATGAATGGTTGTTTTATGATGTATTGTAAATACAACTGTTTCTCCTCTGACAAAAGAAAAAAAAAAAAAAAAGAAAAAAAAAAAGAGTTGCATTACCTGTAGTGACAGTTATTAACTTTCTTTTAACACAGCACAGCCCAAGATCCCAGTAAGGAGCAATGCCCTTTTATATTTGATCTTTCATGACCAAAAGTAAAGGCAGTACCTCCTCTAAATAATAAAATATAATAATAAAGATATCACATTCAAATTGTCCGCTTTTTCAGGGTATGTCTATACAATATGATGAAATGACATACAGGACATACAGAAACTGTCAAATAATGCCAAATATAACAATTAACTGTTAGAGGTAGAAGGTATTTTAAGATGAGTTTCTGGCAAAAACTGATCTTCCTGAATTCCCACACCATATCCTCAGTGTCTTGCTCCTTTATAAAGTAGAGATTTAAAAAGTGCACTTTTTGAATTCTCTTCACAGGAGAGTCAGATTTGTTCAGTAACTATGAATGTCTTTACCTACTTCAGGATATTTCATTATTTCAATGATGAATGATAAATGATTCTACAAAATGTCGTTAGAAATGGCTTTTAGTCAGCAATAACTGGTTTAAACCAAAAATTCCAGGCTTGGTCTGGAAGTGTGCCTGCTGTCCTTACATCAGCCCCATATTAGAAGTACAAGATATGTTTGCTTGTAGATATATGTGTGCATACAAAGAGGTAAACATCTCAAGTTGGAACATGGGAATTTCCAATTACATATCAGGAAAAAAAATAAAATCATAATGAGTGTGGTCAGGATGTCCAGAGGGATTCTGAACACCTTCTTGGAGGTGTTCAGGACTCAGGGGGACACAGCCCGCAGCCACCCAGTCTAGTCAGATCTACTGTGAGTAGCAGGTTGGACTAGGTAGTCCTTGGAGGCCACTTCCAGACTGAATTATTTTGTGAGCTCATGAATATGTATAGATGAACACAGTGCAAAACCTTACCACTGTCAATGACTCACTGAATTGATCTGCCTTTAGCAAAAGCATTTAATAAACTTAAGCTTCTTTTCCTCAGCTCAGCTTTTTCAATGATCTGCTCATTTCTTTATCTGAGTTAACTATGCCCAATATTTATCTTTACTTTGAAGATCCTTTTCCTATTCTCCAGTTTTCAGGACAAAACCTGAAGATATTTATTGTTTATCCTTTTGTTCTCTTCTGCTTCATAATCATTACATATGGTAATCTAACAATTAAAAAAGCTATATTAATAAAGATAATAAATGAGATTTTGGAGCGTTCTCTTCATGTATTGCCATTATCTATCTGCTATATTGATTTACGGTATTTATATCATTTGATGTTATTTATTTTGTTGCAATTTTTGTCACGATCCTTAAAGGATCTCACAATTTCTTTGCTTGTAATGTTAGTGATTAAAATTCAGTTGTTCTTGACTATTTTACTAAATCAAAAGGCAGCAGGAGACATTTTCAGTTTTAAGAGCAGTATTTGTAGGTGTACTATGCCATACAGAAGTTTCAATTTGATTCCTGGGTCTTATAAAACCCTCTTAATATTTCTGAAACCATTTTCTTTCAGAAAAATGGATAAATATCTTAGATTTCACAGAAGATACTTAAATTCATACTCTTGAAAAATATTTTAACTTTACAGTCAACCTGTGAACCATTAAATGTTATTACTACACATTATGTCATACCCAGAAAATACTGGCTTAGACATGAAATTACATGTTTACATGACAGCATTTTTAACTGTAGTAAATACAGTTACATAGCAGTAGTAATTGCAAATAAATTTATACTTTTCCAGTGACAGCATAAAGCTTTTGGATCATATATATATATATATATATATATATATATATTTGTATTTGTTTTTCTTCATCACATTTTCTAATGTTGTCAGCAGATTCTGTCTTATCTTTATATTTGCCTGCTTCCTTGGAAATTGGCTTTTTCCTTATTTTCATTCAACTTTCATCACTACAGTATTCTAGGCATGAATAGGAAGCAAAGAAAATGAAAGAAAAATAACAGAAGAATTGTGGGGTTTATGGCTGGGACAAAATGTCAAACCATGGTTAGTGACAGATGAGAAGTAGTTTGGAAAGCTTGGGGCATTCACTGATTATGCAACGCACACATACACAAAACAACAACAAAACAGGAGGGAGACATGAAGCAGCCCAACAAGAATGGCAACTGACAAAAGTGCATTAAAACAAATTTGTAGAATTTAATCTTCTTTTACAAGTTTGATAACCTTTTTCTTTGAGGTAAAATAATGCAGCAAGAATATAATAATAGTTTTCTTTCCCTTCTTTTTTTTTTTTTTTTTTTTTTTTCCTATCCATCCATCCATCCATCCATCCAAAATATTACTACTTTCATCTCCCCTTCACCTCTTTTGATATATGATTATTTCCTCTTCTTCCTTCTATACATGCATATATCTCTGCACACTGAAGAGCAAACAATGAAAGTAGATATATTGTTTGTTTACACTGGAAGTGTAATACTTTCAGCTGCATGGACTCTCCTGTGATTGTGTTTCAGCTAAAAGATGACTGCTAGCAGTAATAACAAACAAGCATGGACTGCAGTTTTCATCTAACAGAAGATGTGATAGATTCCAGATGTCTTCTATATAGCATTCCACTGATTTAGAAAGAAAAGTCAGGGTGGGATAGGGGATGGCCCTACAACTGAAGAAGAAAAGATAACCACTCTCTTCAAGAGTTAAGCAGTGTCAAACATTGAGTGGAATACCTTAGGCTGGACAGCATGGAAGTGATTTCATCTTCTAGGACTGCACTGATGGCTGAGTCATTACTCTTTAAGTTAGAACGTAAATAAAAGGAGATGGAAGAGGAGAAAATAACAGTAAGACTGAATTCTGTAGTGTGCAGTGCTCAGCAGTGCTCTGTCCTTACCTGACAAATTGTGACAGGAGGTCCTTTACTCTAAAGTTAAGATCATAAGCTCTTCATTCAGACAAAATATCTGTTATATTTCTAGGCAAGACATAGCAGACATTTTTGTTCTTGGTCACTTGATATTTCACTCACACATTAATTATGAAGTTTAATAAAATATGGAATAGAGATATTGTCTTGTCATTATTTTTTCCTTTAGGTTCATTCCTCACTGCTGGTACTGAACGATGAATGACCCCAAAGTTCATAGAATCATAGAATATCCTGAGTTGGAAAGGACCTACAAGGATCATTAAGTCCAACTCCTGTGTCCACACAGGACCATCCCAAAATCATCCTATACATGTATGTCTGAGAGTTGTCCAAATGTATCTCGAACTTTGTCGGGCTTGGTGTTGTGACCACTTTCCTGGGCAGCCTTTGCAGTGCCTGACCACCCTCTCAGTGAAGAACCTAAGAACCTTTTCTGAATATCACAGTTTCATGCCTCTCCCTCCGGTTCTATCGTGGGACACTAGAGAAGAGATCAGTGCCTGCCCCTGTGCTCCCCACTATGAGGAAGCTGTAGACTGCCCTGAGCTCTCCTTTCAGTCTCTTATTTTCTAAACTGAACAGATGAAGCAATGTCATCCACCCCTCACACATCTTGCCCTCTATACCCTTCACTGTCTTTGTGTTCTTTTTATACTGTGACATCCAAAACTGCACACAGTATTTGAGGTGAGGCTGCACTTGTGTTGGGTCTGTCTGAGCTGGAGTCACCTTTTCCCTGCAGCAGCCCACACAGTGCTGTACTCTGCACTTGTAGCTGGAACAGCACTGATATCACTCCAGTGTTGTGTCTATTGCTGTGTAGTGCTGGCACAGCATCAGGACTCCTTCCAAGCCCCCAAGAGCCAGCAGGCTGGGGGTGGGCAAGTGATGGGGAGGGGACATTGCTGGGGCAGCTGATCTAAAACAACCAAAGGGATATTCCATAACACCTGATGTCACACTCAGCAATAAAAGGGGGGGGCTCTCGTGGGGGAGGGGGCTGTTCCTCCTGAACAACCACTATGCGTTTGAGGCCCTGCTTCCCAGGACGTGGCCGAACACCGCTCGTTGATGGGAAGCAGAGAATAATTTTTTTTCTCTCTCTCTGTGCTTCCGCGCGGACTAATTGTTTCTTTTGTTTCTTTTTTTCCTCCCCATTCCCTTTCCCTTTAATTAAACCTTTCTTATCTCAAACCTTGAGTTCTCTGTGTTGTATTTTCTCCCCCTTCCTCTTTGAGGGGGAGTGAGAGAGCAGTTGTGGTGGAGCTTGGCTGCCCACCTGAGTAAAACCACCACAGCACTACTGCAGAGTAGAGCTGGAAAATCACTTCCCTCAACTGGCTGTGCCTGTTGCACCCCAGGACATGGCTGGCAATCCTGGCTGCCAGGGCACACTATTGACTCATATTTATGTTTAATTTGCTGCCAAATGGGCATGCTGTTCATCTTTAGGAAGTTGCTAGGGCTAAACTATTTTAAAACATGGAGTGAGGTAAAAGATACTGCACAATATGCATGAAGATTCTTATACAGATTCTTGTACCCTCATCCTCAGATATACTAGTTTTGCATTCCTCGTGGAATGAAAAATAACTGCAAAAGAGCTGCATAGGACTGAATAAATAACACAATGCAAGAAGGTTCTATTTAAACAAAGATAAGTCAGACAATTCTTTCATGTATCATCAATGTACAAATTTTCTTGTGTTTCCAGTTCTGAAGAAGGCTAAGACTTGTCTCCTCAGCTGTTTGGTTGCTGCCATGATCCACAAGCATTAAGGGAAATGCTTACTTTAACATCAATAAGTGGGATGACAACTAGACACCAAGTGTTTTAAATGCCTGTTTGCTATAAATTAGGCCACTATCAAAACAAAAAGGTGAATAATACAGGAGGGAAAAGAGAGAAAACAGCAGGGATGTTTGCAGGTTTCATGACTAATTTAACCCCCAGACTCCTAATGCCCTTAACCTGTATTATTTCAGACTATAAATCTGTCAGGTTCCCTGAGCTATGTATATATGTCATCAGTAGTTGCATGGAACATTTGTAAAGGAGAGAGAGTAAACAAAGTGATCATGGTTTTATCTGAATTACAGAATAGAGCTGTTGGCTCTGGGATAGCATTAGCAATATTTATGATCATATGAACATTGAGGAGAAAGTCAGCACTTTTGTGTACGTAGCCAACCTTGTCTAATGAAGCCTCAATCTGAGGCCAGACTCCTATGGTGGTACTGAGGTACAAGTAAATGAGAATTTGAAATGTGCTACTTTGTCTACCACATCTGTAGCATTGCTGAGAGCTGAATGGAGTTCATCCCTCCATCTTTACTGTTCCCACCTTCCTCAAAATTTTAATCTGTTGTTATCAGTAATAAAAACATTTAGCTTTCTCCTAAGGGAGAAGCAGAAAAGAGCAATGTATAATAGTCAAACACAAGGTATACATAATTTCTATAAAAGAAAATATAGAACAGATAATGAAAAAAAGAGGACAAAATTCAATTAATGGGAAGGTTCCGTATTTTTATATGCACATTTTGTTTCAATATTGCACACGAGTTACAGCTAGGCACAGTTGAGAAATACAGGAGAGGAATCAGCCTGTTTAATTCACTTGACCCTTCTCCCTGATAGAGTAGTTTTAATGGGCAAACTATAACTAGTAGGGATAAAGTTCTGGCTATCTGCTTTTCTGTTGCTGAAAGTTTCAGCTCAAAACTATCAATCATTCAGGGAACAAAAAAAAAAAAAAAAAGGAAAAAAAAAGGTAATAATAGCTGCATTAAATCTAACATTTCCTAAGGTTTGAATGCTTGAATTTCTGTCTTCAGTGTTCCTCCTAGTATAGATTTTTATTCTGTCATTATATATTGACATACTGCTAAAATTTGGTTGACTGAAATTATCTCAATGTGAGGTGTCAGTGTTAATGTACAGAGGAACTCTGAAAGGAAACTAAAAAAAATACAAAAGGCCGTCTGGATTTACAAAGTACAAAACAAAACAAAACAAAAAACACAACCTTGTGAAGTAATGCAAGTTGGCAGCTAAACTTCCCCACCTTCACCATGAAATGAGTTCAGATATTTCAGATTTTATACAGTGAACAGATGCAATTACTGAACTTGGTTACAGCACAACCTAATTACCAATTGTTTTCTGGTCAGTCATTTCAAAGATGGTCATTAAGCTATGCAAAAATGTGGAAATACAGTTTTTGAAGTGGCAACCATTCTATAAAATGTTCCCCTTTTCTAGGAAATTGAGATTCACCATGTATATGTGATGACAGGCCAAGCAGCAAGATGTCGTTAATATTACTAGATCTTTTTTTTTTTTTTTTTTTTCCTGATTTCATGTATGGTTTCTTGTCAAATACAGGCCTCTGTATTTTAGCAAAATGTCTGTTTGCAAGGTATTACTTAAATATATTGCTGTATTATTTAAATATTTGAATATTTGTAGGCAGTCATTCCATCTGGATAAATTGTAATTTCTTTGATAAAAATTGAATGTAATCATGCATATTCCTCACTGCAACTTCTATAGTCATTCAGGTTCTTTTAGGTATATTCATATTTGATCCCTTTTATTTCTTTAGGGATTTTTTATATACTGTTACAAATAAGAAGTTAATTTCAGGAAAATGTAACTAATTAGAGCCAATGATAAATTCTCTCTTTTTTTTTTTTTTTTTTTTTTTTTCAGAGAGTATATTAACCAACCACTTTTGATCACATGCCATTGCTGTGGAATTTCCAGTTGCTTCCTAGATGAGAAAGAAATACTGAAAAAAAAAAAAAAAAAAAAGAAAAATACCCTAATACATCTTTAGCAGCTTCTAATGGATAGGAGAAGCCAGAGTCATGTAGCCCACCAGTTATCTCTGCATCAGCAGCTCTGGTATTGAGAGCACACAAGGTAAAAGGACAGATAGATATTTCGAAGTGCCTAAGTAAGGAACTGAACTATTTCTGATTTCAAATGGAATTGACATGTGTTATGCTTAAGCCTTGATGCATACCAATATCTCCAGGAACCTTTAGTATTGTGTTTAATCTGGCTGCATGTGACCTGCCCAGCATCAGGCATACTGCCACAGGCTGGGATTTCATTGTTCACCCCTGTGCAGCAGAAAAAATCATATCAGCCTGATCCCTGTTTAATTGTCTTTTCTCACCACCTGAAAATTTATTCTGAAAGTCTCAATGTCGGAGAAAAGTAGCAAAGAGAAAGGCAATGTATCTTGTGGAGCATTTTGGCAAACATCTCACAAAAATAAATGGATTTTGCAGGCTTTGGAGAAGGAAATGTTAATTTCCAAACTGTGGCAGAGGATAAACAAAAAAATTAGGTGGTCTGCAGTCATCTGATTTATTCCTGAAGTCAAGATCTGTGATGATAAAGTAATCCTGAACTGTTTCATTGCTGATTTCCTTCATTTGTCTGAACCACTATTATCTTAACGTTCTTTAATCCCTTTCAATCATCTTATAGAACCATCAAATATTTCTTGAAATATTAGCAGTCACACTAATAGTCAGCAGTGAATTCTGTGCCCTACTTAGAAATCTAAAGTTCATCCTCATGAGGAAGTTTGAAAGGAAAATCCTTTTCTCAGTAAATCCACCTTGCAGGATCACATCGTGTTTTTTCACATACTATAGAAAAAGTAAGAAAGAATAAGAAGTAAACAGTCTTTGGAGTAGAAACTTTGGCCAATCTGGGTGTTAGTTATAACTGACTTTATGGTCAAAAGAGTTAGAACCAACATTTCTTTGTAGATCTTCACATTTACTGCTTAATTCATATAGTTTGTCTATCTCTGCAGTGCCAGTATTTTTTACAGAAATGCATAAAGTTATGTGTAAATAACATTGTTTAGTTGAAGCAGATTTAGTTTCACAATGACCCAAGGAATTTCTTGTTGTTAATAACAGCAATGTCAGAAGCATTTATTCTCTCAAGCTTGAGGAAATCTGACTTGAAAGATGACCATGCTCTTAAATAAATACATATAATCTCTGTTGTCAGGTAAAAATAAGCTTTTAAATATAATTTGATTCACTTTCTCCTGGATTAATTTCATACTGTGCACAAATAATTGATAATTTGGGACTAAGGTTCACTTTTGTGGGATTTCTCTGAGTGAAGCTCTTCCCAACTGTTTTTTTCCCTCCTATCCATAAAGATTTATTATGGCAAAAATGATTACTTAGTATTTACATTGCAGCAACAACCTGGGACTCTTCTAATAATTAACTTCTACTTTAGATGTGTTGTGCAAACACACATAAATTTGAATTCCTTGACAATATCTACCATTTTGGCCTACATACCTCCTGTTTTCAGAGTCTGATAATCAACACATTAATATATGCTAAATACCTGTACCATTTACAGAATGCTCTCCTTTCTTCTTTATTCAGAGAGAGTGACCTGTAAAGGTGCTCTGTGAGCTTTTAAAAAACATTAATACACACCGTCTAGATTCCAGGTATACCAAGACTATGGTGTAATCTAGTAACTGAGAAAGATTATATTATAACTGAGTCCATAATTGGCATAGCTAGTTCTGTACTTATGAAAATTACAAGTTATAAAAGTGGAGTTCAAGATCCTTGAGGCAAAGGAGAAGGGTGCATAGAAAGCTTGCTACCCTGAATATTAGATGAGTAGGCTTTGGCATCTTCAGGGATCTGCTTGGTAGAGTACCATGGGATAAAGCCCTGAGGGAAGAGGGGACCAAGAAAGTTGGTTAATATTCAAATATCACCTCCTCCAAGCATAGGAGCAATGTATCCCAATAAAAAGGAAGTCAGACATAAATGCCAAGTGCCCTGTATGGGTGAACAAGAAGTTCCTACACAAACCCAAATACAAAAAGGAAGTCTACAGAGGGTGGAAGCAAAGACAGGTAGCCTGAGGTGAATATAGAGAAATTGTCTGAGCAGCCTAGGATCAGGTTAGGAAAGCTAAAGCCCTGATAGAATTAAATCTGGCCAGAGATATCAAGGGAAATAAGAAAAGCTTCTATAGATATGTTGGTGAAAAAGGAAGATGAGGGAAAATCTGTGCCTCCTCCACGAGGAAACGAGAGGCCAGGTTACCTGGGATATAGGTTACAGAGAAGGCTGAGGTACTCAAAGATTGGAAAAGGGGAAATATAACACCCACACCTACAGAGAGTAATAAGGATAACCTGTGAAACTACAGCCTGGTCAGTCTCATAGCTGTGCCAGGTAAGACCAAGGAGCAGAACCTCCTGGAAACTATACAAAGGCTTATATACAAAACTATACAAAAGGTTATATACAATAAGGAGGTGATTGGAGACAGTCAAGATGGATTCACAAAGGGCAAATCATGCCTGACTAACTTGGTGGCCTTCTACGATGGGGATTGGGTGTTGGTGGATAAGGGAAGAACAGCTGATGTCATCTACCTGCACTTGTACAAAACCTCACATGGTCCCACTCGACATCCTTATCTCTAAATTGGAGAGACAAGGATTTGATGGATGAACTGTTTGATGGATAAGGAATTGTCTGGATGGTCACATTCAAAAAGTTGCAATCAATGTCTTGATATCCAGGAGGAGGCCACTGATAAATGATGTCAAGGATCAAACAACTAATGACTACTCTATGAAAAAATGGCTTACAAAACTTGGCCAGCATCACACAGAAATTTTGTTCCAGAAGCAGCGTTGGAATCCAGTTCTCCGAGGGAGCATTTCCTGCATTGGTTATGAGATCGTTCATCAAAATGCAATCCCCTTCTTCATTTCTAACACGGTTTCCAATTCCTGCATCATAATTTCTGGACAATATTCTACTTACACTATATCATTCTGATTCAGTGGCTTCTCTGTTTCCCTTGAGAAAGTACCTTGTACTTCAAACACTGAATCTCCTTGCTGAATTCCTTACTGAATCTCTCTTCCCCTTTCATTCCAACAATTTCCACTCAGACTTCTTTTCCAGTTGTACTTCTTTACATTTCCTAATATAGTTAATTACTCTAGCTACTACTCTGGCCATACTTCCCATACTTCCCATACATACAGTCCTCCCTCCCACCCCCCAAAAAAACTAACAAAAAATACACAAACAAAAACACCAAAATCAAATCAAAATCAAATATAAGCTTCTTCCACATTGTCTGGACAGGAGAGGTAAATAATTGTGGGTATATCATGGTAAAATACAATGCTTTCAGATAGGTCCAGGATATAAAATTGCTGCAAAAGTTCTGTTTGGTTTCTCAGACCCAGTTTGATGTTTACTTAGACCTTCTGTTTTAGAGGACTGTAAGTTCAATCAGCTGTCCTGATGACCTAGGGTGATACCTGTGGCAAGATGTTTTGTCAGTCTTTGAGCTGATACCTGTTTGCTCATCATAAGCTGCTAATTTCCCTGTATGAATAGGAATTTCCATTCTGTACAGGAACACCCATGTAACTCTATTACAAAAGTTGACTAATATCTGTGTCACCACACCCAGATTTTAGTTATCTTAGTCAAGCCTTGCTTCGGGATCCTTGCATCATGTTCCCATATGTACCAAAGTAAAGCTGCCAACATTCCTAGGGTAATATATATGTATATAAATATGCATATAAATATATATATATATAATATTATAATTATATTATATGTATATGATGTGTATAAAATATATGTATACATGTACATATACATATACATCCTTACCAGTAAGAATGAGGAGCTGGGAGTTGGATGAGATGGTTCTTGTAGATCCTTTTCAACTTGGAATATTCTATGGTTCTATGATTTTATAGTATATGAAACAGTTGGAATAGGGAAAACTGTATATGCTAAAATAAGGTTTGAACAGATGTGATGGATGTTTGTGCTAAGGATGTTTTGCTGCTAAGTGAAGTCAGAGAGATCTCCTCACTTCTGGAGATCACTTGCTTTTTAGGTATCAATCAACCTGACTAGAGAAAATTCATAACTAGGACTCTTCAAAATAATTCCTATTACCATAAAGGATGGCTTTGGCTAGTTTCTGTTCTGAAACTGAACAGCAAATATGAATCTTGAACAAAATGTCCTTAATGACTACAGTAAGGTTTTCTTTTTTTTTTTTTTTTAATTGAACACTCCACAAATTAAAATACATTTTTCTGTTCTTCATTAATTGTACTAAAATACGCAGTTTTTCCTGAAAAGTGATATATCCATAAAAATACTTAATAAATATATTTCCCAAATGATCACTTCTTGATAAAATTCTGAGTAAACAGTTGCATATCTATTATGATATTAACCTTATTTTTAGTTTTTAAAGGATCTATTAATTATGTTAATGTATTTATTAATAGATTCCATATATTCTCATTGTATATAGGGGCATAGATGTTACAGAAAAAAATTATTGAGTGAAAGCTTATTAAATTAGCACCTGTGGCACTTAGAGAAACCACAAGAGACCAAATGTCAATGATATTTCCCATACCCACGCATTTCCCACAGCATATAATAAAACAGTCAACATATGGTACAGAGACTAGTATTTATGGATACACATCCAGTGCCTGAAGCAATGAAAACTATTAATGCTCCTAATTCTGCCATGATCCTAATTATTATTACATCTTCCTTTTATTGTTACTATTTTTTTCACAGTACCAAACTTACCTCGTGCTACATTGCTATAGCACCTATGTTTGAGTTTGAGTCCTCTGGCTATATTTTTCACTCTTTATATAACAGTAGTTCTGAAGTTTGTCACCATGTCTGATTTCTCTGTCTGTAATATTGACTTTATCTCTGTGCTACTCTGTAGTTCACTCCCTAATATGACTGATAATTACCGTAACAATGTTAAAGCTAACAGTAGCAATGTATATGTCAATGTCACTTTTACAAAACCTTATATAGCCCCGCTCATCGCCCTTATCTCTAAATTGGAGAGACATGGATTTGATGGATGAACAGTTTGGTGGATAAGGAATTGTCTGGATGGTCACTCAAAGAGCTACAGTAAATGGTTCAATATCCAGGTGGAGTCTATTGATGAATGGTGTCCCTCAGGGGTCTGTATTAGGACTGGTACTGTTTTGTATCTTCATTGGTGCCATGGACAATTGGATCAAGTGCACCTTTAGCAAGTTTGTGGATGACACCAATCTGTGTGGTGTGGTTGACACTTTGGAGGGAAGGGATGCCATCCAGAGGGACATGAACGGGCTTGAGAGATGTGCCCATGCAAACCTCATGATGTTCAAGAAGGGTGAGTGCAAGGTCCTGCCTGTGGTTCAGAGCAATCCCCAAAAACAGTATAAACTGGGTGACAAATGGATTGAAACAGCCCTGCAGAGAAAGACTTGAGAGTACTGGCAGAAGAAAAATTGTACTTGAACTGTAAACATGCATGTGCAGACCAAAATGGTAATAATATCCCGGGCTGCATTAAAAGAAGCATGACCAACAGGTTGAGGGAGGTGATTCTCCCCCTCTGTTCTTCATTCATGAGATACCACCTGGAGTACCGCATCCATCTCTGTGGTCCTCAGAACAAGGTAGATTTAGATTAGATATAATTCTTTATTATGAGAGTGGTTAGATACTGGAACAAGTTGCCCAGAGAAGTTGTGAATGCCCTAACACTGGAAGTGTTTGAGGCTAGGCTGGATGGGACTTTGAGCAACCTGGTCTAATAGAAGGTGTCCCTGTCCGTGGCAGGCGGTTTGGAATTAGATGATATTTAAAGGTTCCTTCTAACCTAAACTATTCTATAATTCTTTGATTCTAAGTTGCTATTAATGGGAAAAGTGATCATAAAAGTATGGGTCCAATTAGTCACTGAACATTGCATACCATTTAAAATATGATACTACCTGTGAAGACAAAACACTTAAAGCTTATAAACCCATTGTTCTGAAAGCAGAGATGGTATCTCACAGAAAATGACATTTTTTACACAGTAAGCTCATTGCTAGAGCATTTATGGGAGATATCAGTGATGCAGGTTTAATTCTCTTTTCTGCCTGAAGGGATTTGAACCCACTTCAATTACCTTGCAGCAGAATGCCCCTGTTACCAGACAATAAACTACTCTGGGCTAGGACTTCCTCAGTCCCTCTGTTAAGATGTTCCACCTGGGATGAATCAATAACTGTTTATTAGAGAAGAAACTAGAACCAATTCTCACTCACTCCCCAAAGGACTATAGGTTTGTACTCTCAGCCATTAGGCCAATGAGTATTTAATTATCTCTTAAAAAGTGCAATAGCTTCCTCTGAAATGCAGGGCTTCATTCTGTAATACTTTCCAGGCTTAGTTCTCAATGCATTTTCTCATGAAAAATGAATAATGAGGTTTAGAGTCCTTACATTATTGATGTGAGCTCATGTCTCTCACTTCTTTTTCAGGCAAATGCAGCATTCATATTAGTAGAATTTCTCCAAATGAAGTTGCAGAGATGAAATTAAATACTGTGTTGTAACACAGCTGAACACGATGAAAACAAAGTTGCACAGGCAGCCAAAATGCTGGCCTTTCCTATTAGCAGTTGACTTTGCAAGTTTAGCTATCTTCTCTGTAGCTCAGCTGACTTGAAAACATAAACATATCCCCTACATTTGACAGTCACAGATACTGTGAAAAAAATGGAAATGCAAAAAGATGGGAAGATAATTTGCAAATGAGAAATCAAATATAATATTTTTGCCTTCATTCTTTGGTAAAAAAAAAAAAAAAAAAAAAAAAAAAAAAAGGAAATATTTAAAGAAAAGACCTTCCGAGAAACAGCAGTAATTGTAAAGGCTAGGAGATTCTGGTAGTCTGCTTTCTTGTAGAACACTCACCATTGCTTATAATCAGCATCACAGTTGCAGTAGTACTTGGGATCAGTACAGTTGCGTTCAATGCCACAGGCACATTTTTGAATACCAGGTCCTGATCCTCCCCAGTAGTAGTGCTTCTCATTGGCTTTTCCAACCCACCATGTATATGGATTCCCTTCTGCAAGGAAAGAAAATGAAAGGTTATGAAGCATTGAAGAAGAAGAGCTCCATTACGCATTAACAGGGCTCAGATATTTAATATGAAGATATTAACAACACAACTGGTGGCTGTCCAGTTTGTTTGCCATTCTGGCAAACAAATGCACTCAATTATTATTAAGCAATTCAAAGGTCCTTGACAGATAAACAAAGCCCATTTTCTTTTCTGTATTCACATGATTTGTAATGGTTGAAATATATATATATATTTAATCTTGTATGTTGCTTTAACTTGTTAATTGTTCTCAGTTTATATAATGAAAATATATGGGCAGGTTCCAAAATTGTTTTCAATTAATTTCTATTTCATATAGTTAGCTATCAGATTGATTATTCAATATTTGTCCACAAATGTTTCACTGAAATATAAACAGATATTATCAGACTCCCAAATCTTCCTAACAATTCTTTAAAAATCTATACAAAAGATTTGATTTAATACCAGATCAAAAGTAATCTGAACTTTGATATAATCCTATTTCTTGGCATTGGGTCTGTAACTTGATATTTTCACAAACTTTTCTAACTCGATTTCTAATCTTATGGGACTAACTAAGCCTCTTATATGTAATTAAATTAATAAATAAACCCACCCTTATTTAAAAGTCTCTTTTTATGCTTCCAGTTCATCAGGGCATTTAAATACGAGCTTAACTTCAAAACCACATGAGTAACTCAATTAATTGTAATATAGTTATCTATAGCAATTTTTCACATTTTGAAAACATGATGGAACTCAGCTTATAAACATCTCTCTTTACATTGTCTTTTTCCCCATCTGTACTGTATTTTCTCATGAAATCAAATAAAGCCATTTGCATGAAATCCAATAAATTTTACAAAATACTAAATAATAGATTCTGTTTTTGATAATTTTCTATCTGTGTATTGGCATTATACATTTCTAAAAAAATAAAATAAAATACATTCATAATCCTAAAAATAGCTATACCACAATTAAATTTTATCATCCAGACAATAGATCGATCTAGTTATCCCAGATATATGTGGAAATATATATGAATTTTCAGACAGAAAATTCCAGAGATGGAGAGGGCAACCATATATCTTCAGACATGATAAAATACAAATAAACAAACAAGAATCCCACAGCTCTCTGAAAACACTTGCTTTGTTCAATACTTTTGATTGTTAAACACCATATAAAATATCACCACTGAAAATACAGTAATGTGAAAAATTCACGGTTGCTGAAGGTTTTTATTCGTTGTTACTATGCTGCATAGTACAACCATTTTGTTGACCACTAATGCAATGGGTATACTAACAGAATTACTTGATTCTGGACCTTAAATTGTTCGTTTTAGCTTCTCCAACTTGACTATCATGGAACTAAGTTTTGCAGGCTCCAAGAGCATGTTATGTGAATGCTGCAACAGCATTTTCAAGCTACAATAAAATCTATCAGATACAAGTGTAGGTTTCCCTGGCTTACATAAGGTTATTATAAAACTTTTAATAACAAATGTATTTCTAACAGCTAATGACAGAACATGATGGGATCACACTACTGGCTATCTCAGCTCAACCACAGAGCTTTCTCATTCTCCCTCCTCAAAAAGAAGAGGGGGAAAAAATATTATGAAAAAGGGTTCATAGTTTGAGATAAGGACAGGGAGATCACTCACCAATTACCATCAGAGGCAAAGCAAACTCACTGTAAAGAGATTAATTTATTGCCTATCCCTGACAGACTAGAGCAGTAAGAACTGAAAGCAAACTAAAAATTCTTTCCACTCAATCCTTTGCCTACTCTCTTCTACTTCCTTTCCTGGAGTGGTACAGGGGAATGAGCACTAGGAATTGTGGTCAGTCTATATCACTTCATCTCTGCCACTCCTTCTCTGTCACTCTCCGCCCATGGTCCAATGTGGGGTCCCTCAAACTGATCCAATGTCGTCCTTCCCAAACTGATCCAATGTGGGCTTCTCACAGGCAGCACCTCTTTAAGAACTGCTCCCACATGAGTCTGTACCATGGGATCCATCCATCAGAAGCAAACTGCTCCAGCACAGGTCCCCCAAAGGTGGCAGCTCCCCCTAGATCCCCTGCTTCTGCATGGGTTCCTCTTCACGGGCTGCAGTTTCAGCCCAGAGTCTACTCCAAAGTGGACTCTCCATGGGCTGCAACTTCTTTCAGGCCAGATCCACCATGGGCTTCTCCATGAGCTACAGCATGAATATCTGTTTCAGCAGGGTACACCATGGGCCTCTTCATGGGCTGCTAGGGAACTTCTGCTCCAGAGGCTGGAGCACCATCTCCCTTGCCTTCTTCACTGAACCTGGTGTCTGCAGGGTTGTTTTTCTCTGCATTTTCTCCCTTCTCTCTTACAGCTGCTGTTGCATGACAGTTTTCTTCTTTCTTAAATCTGCTCTAACAGAGGTGCAAACAGCACCTCTCATTGGCTCAGCCTTGGCCAGTGGCCCTTTGAAGCTGGCAGGAATTGGCTTTTATCTGACATGGGGAAGCTTCTGGACTCTTCTCACAAAAGACACCCTTCAAACCTCTCCACTACCAAAACCTTGGCACATAATCCCAATTCACAGAATAACTTTTATTGATATAGCATCCAACAACAGCATTAATAATATCTGAAGCTCCTATTGTTTTTTCTTTGTTTGCTTGTTTGTTTTTGGTTGTCTTTGATGTTAGTTTCTATGCCATCAATGAAATACTAGTTTTGACTCTTCAGTCAAAATTTTGTTTACACCCTGGCTACCAAGCAAAGGACTGCATGATTCAATCAGTGATCATTTCACTGGAAAGCAAAACTGCTAATTAAAATACCAGAAGTATCTAAAATTACTTGGAATAGTTGAAAAGAGGATTAAAAATCTGAAGCAGGTAGAAATGAGCAAAGTGGATGAAACAATAGCAGAACTGCAGACTACAGTAGTGGGTGTCACAGACCATAATGATAGACAAAACAAGGCTGTGTTTAACTCATTGAAATGATAAATGACATACAGCTTTAAATCTGGAATGTGTTATAGCTTAGACAGAGCCATTTTTCACATCTATTGCTTTCACTGTGCACATACAGTCAGATCTGTCGTTATCTCAACCCTTCGAGCCCCAAGTTGTGCGCCAAAATGAACTGTTGTGGTTTAACCTGGCCAGCAGCTAAACACCACACAGCCATTCGCTCACCCTCCCCCCACCTCCCTCTCTGGGATGGGTGAGAGAAATGGGAGAGTGAAGCCTGTGAGTTGAGATAAAGACAGTTTATTAAGACAGAAATATAATAATAACAACAATAATAATAACAATAATGACGATAATAGTACTACTACTAACAATGTGTACAAAACAAGTGATGCACAATACAATTGCTCACCATCTGCTGACCAATGCCCAGCCTAACCTCAAGCAGTCCACCCACCCTTGCTAGCCACCATCAGACAATTCTGTAGTATGGTGATCGATATCAGAAGCCCTAGAGCTGCTTAATGTTCTATAGTTAATACAAGGAAAAGGTGGGGAGATGCTGCAGTGTACCATTTGCTCTGTGCTGCCAAGTGAGAACAGCCCTTTGTGTCCATCCTGCTTCACTTCAGACAAAAAAAAAAAAAAAAAAGAAAAAAGAAGGGTGCTGCTTTGTCTAGAGTTCAGAAGCTCCAGATCAGGAACTTTATGCAAATATATTGCAGATGCCAATATGACAAGGTATAACAAATAGTAAAACACTGCAGTAGAGAAACTAAAAGGGCAAAAGAAAAGAAAAGTTGGATGTAAAAAAAACAAAACAAAGTTTAGAAACAGGACCACTCTTCCCCTCTCACATTTTGCCTTGTTTATACCTCTATAGTCCATTTTTGTGGAAGTACGCTCTGCCTCAGAACCCTTTGCTTATTTTTTCTGCTTTGAAAGCTGCTGGAAAGGGCTGATACAAGTAGATGAAGTAATGCACTACAGTATGAAAACTGATAACTAATGGATATCATTCTAAACATCAGAATATTTAATCATATGTGATTATTTTGCTATGGTACCAATGCTATTTGTCTTATGGCTTTAAAAGCATATAAATTCAGTCTAAGGAGGAAAAAACATTGGATGGAAAAAGTTATATATAAAAGTTGACAAGTGTATTGTGATGACAAGAAGTACCAGAAATTTTTATTTATGTTTTTGAAGATATCTTTGCTCAATGTAGGAACATATTTTGAGTCACTAGAGAGCTTTGCTGCTGTTGTTGTTGACTGACAGCTTTTTTCCCCAAGCTTTTGTGGAGAAATAGTATTACAGTAAGGATCAGGAGAGAAACTCACTGCCTGCCTTGAAGTTCTGTTTTGAATAGTCTTGATACAAAAGTACCCCACAGGCATGAAACATCTCTCTTTTGAGGAGTGCTGTAAGAAGTGTTTAATTTTATCTGTATCAAATTATGATGAACTGCATTTTCATTTCCCTTGCCAACCCTACAGCCAAAGTTAATACATATGGTGTAAGAACAGTCTTTTAAGGGCAAAATGCCCTTAATCCATTTAAATGGATTGTGCAAACTTCTATGTTTGGCTAGAGCATCAGATTCAAACCATATTTTTACTGATTCAGATTTCTTTCTCAAAAAAGCCTTTAACATTTACATCAAATATAGTTAACAGTGGTTGCAATGGCTTTGCAAGTGCTGGACTATGGTCAACATTCATGCAAAATATTAGTTTTTATTTAAATCCTTGTACAATGATACCCCAGATCTGCAGTTATTAAATCAAGCTATGTAAAGAAACCGATCATCAGTGTTTCCTATTATGAAGTGTTCCCCTTCCACAGAAAATTCAGAGAAAAGTAAAGCATTGTATTCTCGCAGGTCTTTGAATGTCATAAATGTATACTTGTGTGAAACATTTCATTTAATACAAAGACATATCCAGACAAAGTTAATGTAGTATGAACAGATCTCTTAACAGTCTATATTTAATTCTATTGTAGCACAACATTCTCACAATGTATAACTTTTGCAAGTATCTTCATATTCTATTGAGCATTTAATAAAACTTATGGGTTTTATTATTTTTAAATGCACGTTAATAAAAATGGTGTTAACTTTAGTGGTTTAGGCCTGCTGTTTCAAAGCTGTTCAGTTCCAGTATCTAAAGGCACAATATTGAGACAAGTCAAACTAGGTAACTGAATAAAGTGGACAGTTACTCCACAGCATTCAGTAAGGTCGATTTACAATGCAACACTTAGTGTTGTGATACAAATTTCTCATTTGTAAACTACCTGGAGAAGCTATATACTTCTCCTTTGTTAACAATCTTTTCCCAGTAACAAATTTTCCTCCAGTCTCTTCTTTCTTCCTTCACTAGAAAATGTCACTTTTTGCATTAATGATCTGCAAAGCCAGTTTGATTTCCACAGTCACTGAAGGAAGAGTGGAAGTGTGTTGCTTCTACTGAGAGGAAGAAAGCTGTTCACAGCTTTCAATTACTCTTGTATACCTTCCAGCTTCCAGAATCAAAGGAGCAACACAATTAACTATTCAAGATTCTTCCCTTGGTTTTCTTTCTCATCTCTTTCTCATTCCTAGCAATTTAGTAATTAGAAGAATAGAAACAGAAATTATTTTGGGCAACACCGGTAAGAACTCTGCCTGACAGTGTCAACAGGAGGCAATAGTTAGACAAAAGATCTGACTTTGACAATTACTTGTGGTTCATTACCTTTGCATTCCCCCAAACTCCAGCCACTGCATTAAGGATGCCAGAGGGTATTTTTCTACCTGTTTGTGTCAGTGTCTGTTTATAGACCCACTGTCCATGGATTTGCCTAATTCCTTTTTGAACCTGCTTATCCTAACTTCATCTACAGTGCAGATTAAAAATTTGTGGTGAGTTGAAACAGGTTATAACTTGCTCTGAATGAGGATGATCCTGCCTCTTCCTGTTTGTTTTTTTTTTTTTTTCTCTCTCTCTCTATATATATAGATATATATTTTTTAACCTCTATCTTGTCTTTAAAATAAAAGGAAATGGTTAATAGAGGAAGGATAGGAACACTTTCAAATCAAACCAATGGCTCAGAACCTCTGAAAATCAAGGCCATTGAAAATTGCACATTGGAGACTCTAAATTTAACAACAAATTTTAGTTGATCCCCTGGAAGCAATTAAGTGTTAATTTGCTGGACTAGATATCTTTGAATTTAACTTTTTTAAATTATATATATATTGTTTTCCTTAAATGCAACCATCCCATAATCCACTAATATTAAAGATCCCCTAATAAATACTAAGGAAAGTCAATGATTATATTATAATTGTTATTGTTTTCAGGAAAGATTTTTTTTTTCTATTCTTTGTTAATGGAACAGATTTAAACAGTATGAGTTGAATTAATTGCCTATTTCTTGTTATTGGCAGGATAAGCCCAAAGACATCTTTCTAAAATGTAGTACAACTTGGAAGCCTGAAATAGCCTGAAACTTCCCACTCATAGGTAGAAATGAAAGCTATATCATATGGATAACACATCAAATTAAAGAGAAAGCTTCAAAAATGTTTATCTGTATGGAAAGGCAGGTAGAATTCTTGTCCTTTTGAATGAAATATATTCACTAGAAGTGCACTTTGCAATAAAGTACGCTGTAATATACAGTACCTTTAACCTGAAGGGGTAACTTGGTTTTAGGTCACAGTTCATTAGAGTCTGTGCAGCAATTATACCTGATACTGAAGAAACAGGCTCTAAAAAATAATTTTGTCACTGAAAAGTTCAGTACACTAATATGTCTGTGCACTTCCCGGCTTTTACCTCATTTCTTACTGACAACTTTTTTCCTTACAGCATCAGCAGTATCTACTCCATATAGGTCAAATCTTTTTTATCATCACTGTGAGCTATTTATCTTTTGAAGACTGAATATTTGGAAAAAAAAAAAAAAAAAATTGTGGTCTGATCCCACTCATGCACTAAGTGCATCTGCATGTTCCAATGCAGAATTCTTTAAGTCAAGGATATCAAAGCTGGGTAGGCTCTGCTGTCTTAGTTCATTTCATGCATATTTTATGCATAATTATTATTATGGTTATGCTCAGGGCCAATATGAAGCTGATGAGACACTTTGAAGGTTTGCTGTCCTGGCATCATGTCATGGAAATACCTACCTAGACTGAATGTGCAGCTGCTAGTAGTTTCATGACAACAGTAGAAAGTCCTAATGGAAGGTGCTAATCCTTATATGTTGCTCCATACAGGCAGATTGTGAGCAATTTATGTCAGTACAAGTGACCAACTTAAAGGCTGAATTAGTTGAAACTGACAGAAGAGTGCTAAGAGAAGATTTTGGCTAGTTGGTCATATTTCCAGATTTCAATGAAAGTACCTGTGAAGAAAGTGACTTCTTAAATGAAAGCGACGTTCTGAGATAAAATGATTATTTATGTATATAATATTTATATATGATAGTATCATGGGTGTTTTTATTTTAATAAATATTTTCTTAATTTTCCTTTTCCCCAGTAATACTTATTTCTACCTATTGTGTTATGCAATGAGTTTAATATGAATAACCCATGTATTTAATATATATGACATTTTTAAAGGGAAGTAAATTTTGTTATTATTTTGTTAACTGATAAATTAGTTTTTCTTCCAGTTAACTAGGAAAAGGGCTGATAAGGAATGTTTAGTATTTATGAAAAGAAGTTGCATCAGTCGTTGTCACTCTACTAATGAGTAAGAGTGAGATTGGTCAAACCCTCATGGCAAAGTAAATGGAGCATTTGAGCAAATATGAAACTAGGGGAGGAAAACAGATTCAAAAACAAACTAACAAAAGAAAAACAACAGAAAAGAACACTTGGCAACTTCAGAAACCGGGAATACTTAATTTATGGCTACTTGTGACCTTAGTGGAATTATGGCCTGAAACTTTTAGTTTGTTATTTATGGTAACTTTAATTCTGTGGGTACTTGTTTTTTTTTTTTTTTTTTTTTTTTTTTTTTTTTTTTCATAATGCTAATATCCATTTTAACTATTTATTTATTTTACTATGACTAACCTGGGCTGTTCATTTTCTTTTTAAGCTTATTGAGGAAGCTGCTATATTTGACAGTACTCTCTATTTGCAAAAACTGTGTAAACTGTGTGAAAAGATAAGATTTGAGGTCTGCTCAGAAACCTTGAAATATGTAATGTCTCAGTCTGTTAATTTAAGAATTTATATGGTATGACATGGACAAGCTTTTCTTACCGCAAACACACTTAAAAAGAGAGATTTTTATTTTCTTTTTATGATATTCAGAATTATGTCATACATCAAAAGTAAGATATAAATGAAAAATACTGTTAAGATTTTAATTGAAAATGAAGACAAATATTGGAAAATGATTGTGAAAAGCAGAAAAAATACTGCTGATGATTTTATACTGAAATGTTCAAAATAAAAATTTCAGTTAACTAAATTTTGTTGGAGAAGCAGTGATAGCTGCATTTGCAACATACAATATGGCCTATTTTTTTTATTTATTTATTTATTTACCAAATCTCAGTAGAGTTAACATAACATTCTTTCACTGTTTTCTTAACAGTACCATTGAATTAATTGTTGTTCTTTTCTTCCACAGCCATAAAGTAGCCTGTTTTGCAGTGGAGGCAAGTCTAATGATGTCCATAAGCCAAACCTGAAGAACTTCCATAACCGTCAGTATCAGGAACTGGAATCAAACATTTAGATGCACATTCAGGAGCCCTGCCTTTCCCACAGAAACTGGAAGAGATCGCTCCTCACCATACCTCCTAGCCTTCAATTATGTTTTGGTACATAAAGACTGGTCTAACTGAGACGAGTCTAAATTTTCTTGTCTTAAGTAAAGACAGAGAAAAAGGGAACCTAATCAAGTGCCTGAGATACAAAATTCCCACTTGCTTGCTGGCATTCATGCCTTAGGCTGATAGCCACTGCCATGCATGTTGCCATGCATGTGAATGTTCTTATGTGCCTGTATATTTGCCTGGTGATTTATCACAGAACATATTGCAGATATGTACATATCAATTTCAAAATATAAATAAATAAATAATGAATCTTTTCCTAGATACCAAACATTTGGTGCAAATATCTTTTCAGTAATGTAACAGTAGTACTCCCAACTCTCTTACTGAGTAGCAATCTGTATCATATCTACTTAAAATTTAATTTCTTGGATCTACAAAAAAGTAGGCAAAAAAAGACTTTTATTTCAGAATTAGCAGCCTATAAAAAGATCAGGAGGGATAGCTATCACACTGGTATCCAATGGCATGTTATGAAAAAGCTTTGACAGCTTAGTTTGCCATTGGAGAGATTTATTCTTTGCACCAGCTCATGAAAAGCTAGTATGGTACAAATGATTTTTCCCTTGTTAAGATAAATTCTAAGTTGCAGCACCACTAACCAAACCTGGCTTGTTATTTTTCTTGGAATCAAATCTCAGTGGTGATATTTAGCAGGGGAAAGCAGCTGTTAGATGTCTTTTTATGCTACTATTTGCTTGGTTTAAAGAGAATTCATTACAAAATCACCACAGTTCCTACTATACCTAACAACACAGTGTCCCAGACTTTGTGGATGTTGCAAATATCTTTGTGTGGTAAATTCACTGGAATATTTGAGGCCAAAGAACAGAGTCTCTGCCTAATGTAATGCAAAGGGGAAAAGTAAAAGTAAATACTTTTAAACAATTAGTGTAATTCAAGGGGTAAAAAGAACATATGTATAAATATTTCAAAAAGTTCATTAAAGTTTTTACTATGTATGCTGAAATAATGGGCTTATGTTATTTGTTCTGGGAAGAGGACAAGCAGGTCACAGTCAGAAAGTATATGTGCAGTACAAACAGGCTTTTCTTAGCTAGCACTACTCCCAAAGCTCAGATAGCAGCAACAGCAAAGCTGTAGAAGATTTGGTGTCAGCTTACAACTTACCCTGGAGTTTGCTCAGCCAGGCTATGATAAAATGCACATTTCCATGTCATGGGCTTGCAAAGAACATACTAAAGATAAATCCAAGAATTCCACCATTTAGCTAGAGGAATGTCATTTTGTGCTCACTTGATAATGTTACCACTTTACCTGATGCCAGGTAAAAAGTACATATATATATATGTGTGTGTGTATATATATGTATATATATATATATATATATAATACATATACATACTCATTACCACTGATACTTTGCAAGTTAGTGCAGATAAGCACACAAATTATTTAACTTCTTTAAAAGGACATTAAGAAGCCCAGAAAATCACTGATTTCAACACTAAGAGAGTACATTTTGAAATTTTCTGTAACAACAGACTCATCATAGAGCAGAGGTCCATTGGAATGATTTCAGAAATCCTGGTTATTGGTGCAACTTTTAGAAGTATGATTCCTAGGTGGCTGTAAAATCAAACTCAAATTATTTTATCAGAATGAGTGCAAAGAGAGGGTCATTTAAAGTACCATTCAATATGTTATGTGGGAACAGGGCAAATGCAAAAATAAGTTATGTAAATATTCAATAAATTATACTGGGTATCACAGAATCACATATTTTAGTAGAATTCCCTTGATGTTCATAAACAATAAAAATAGTCAAAATATCTTTAAATTAATTTAAAATAGCCAAGTACTTTGGATCTTGCTTTGCACACCTGCACTGGAGTGCCTTTAACATATACAGAGAAGAAAATAGATAATATTCTTAACTTATGTCTATCTACATCATTGAGTCTTCATGCAGCACAGTATGTCCTTCTGGTCCATTTAACTGATTTGTAGTAATCACAGTCTACATTGAACTAAACATGACAACTCCTTAAGAGTTGATGGCATTATTTTGTTAACAAATGAATTAAAATTAACAAGATCCCAAGGTAAATTAAGCTACACTCTGAGTAAGCAGAAATTCTGAAAGCTTTTTCTGCAAGCAGTCTTTTCTCAGAGGTCCCACACCTCTCTCAAACATTTCTGTCTTCAAACTGCTGGTCCCTGGCCCCAAGCACAGCACAGCAGTAGTTTAAGTTGAAAGAAAAAAGACATTATGAGAGCCAGAAGGACTTCAGACTTCTCTCCATTGATCAGAGTTTAATATCTGGCACTTCACAGAATTATAGAATCATAGAATAATTAAGGTTGGAAAAGGCCTTTAAGATCATCTGTTCATACCATCACCCTGCTTCCAATGTCACCCACTAGACCATGTCTCTAAGCACCATGTCCAAACACTTTCCTTAAACACTCCTAGGGACAGTGACTCCACCACCTCCCTGGGCAGCTCGTCCCAATGCCTGGCTACTCTTTCTGAGAAGAAATGTCTCCTCATTTCCAACCCAAATCTCCCATGGTGCAACTTGAGGAGTTTCTGTAAATTCGTATATTCCAAATGGAATTTCATATGGAATAGGGATATAATCAGGTTGATTTGGGGGATTACAAGGGTTTTCTTTGGCTGATGAGGCTGCTGCAGCAGCTGCTGCTGTTGTCCATTTTCTTTCCTGACTGACCCTTGAGGAATCTTGAAACAATCAGCTTTACTTCTTCTATTCCATTGCTGCATATACTATATATATAATACGGTTATAATATAGAGCTATAATACTTGATAATAACAAAGATATTCCAATGTCAGATCACACTCAGAAAAGTTTTCCTTATTATTATTATATTTTTTAATGACATTGTGCATGCACAATTTTGAAACCACAACTAGCATAAACATATGAATACAGATACTAGCCTCTTTGTATGGTAGACATACTGCTCTCAGATTGTCTGCAATTCCAAATCTGGAAAGTAGCTGATCATTTATTTAGACATAACAATGACACAAAATGTGCATTACCATGACTTGTAATGTGCTATGTTCATACAATAGAAATGCACCCTAAATGGATTTCAAATTAGGAAAAAATGTGTAGTTGAGCCTCAGCACTGAGGCTTAGAGCACGGTGACTAAACTGAATTCAAACTGAAATAAAAGTAGCTACTCTACACACACACACACACACACACACACACACACACAATCATATGGGGACCAATAAAGATTAAAGCCAGAGGTCCAAAATGAAGCTATCTGTTTCACCATGAAATGACTATTTGAGACTGAAATGGAACATGTAAATGAATAACCCTCCCAAACATGCTCTGCTGTCAATATAATTTCTGTAGTTCAAACCATTTCAATTCATAAGGCTTTGCTGTTAGAGATTAACCTGTAAATTATAACAAACTATTATATCCTATCATTACAAATCAGACAAATGTATGAATAACCTTATAAAGTGCATACTTAGTACATTCAGATTTTACAGGTAGTATAGGACATTGATAATACCGATGTTGCTAAGAGGAAACCTAAAAAAAAATACAAATTTCAGTGTGAATGGGGTAATTTACTTCAGATGTATGATGTGTTCTCTTCAGTTTAATCTGCAAAAACACTGCCTTTGGATCCAATGTTGGGATATGAGGCAAAAATAATCACAGCCCTTTCATTTAATAATCCACAGTCCTTTCATTCAATAATCTACAACCCATCATTTGTCAGACCTAATGATGGGCTTATGTTCTGGTATTTAGATGACCTCTTCTAGGTCAGCTTGGGTCTCATGGCTACAGTTAGAACTATGTCTCTATTGATTTCTGGGAAACATGGCACACATTGATTAGGACTGACAACTGGAAAGGTTAGGTGACATGTTTTACATTGTCAAGCTACCACCTACTACAGTCTGAGCTCAAGGCACTTTTTTTCCTCACTGAGGCTTGTTTCATCATTCTATTCAAGTACACTGATTCTTACACGTGGGTTTCAGATTTCTCTATGGGGAAAATAGAATTTGGCTAATGATGCACTTTACTGAAGACCTAATAAGATATTATGATAATCTCTTACTCTGTAGAGTTGAAATGGCATTTCTTAACTATCATTATATACTCACAGGGCACAGGAATTACACTGATGGACTGTATAGAGTACTAGCTGCTGTATTAACAGTAGGAACAGAATTCCACTTCCACTGGCTGCTGAAAAACTTGTCTTCAAAACCCTACCTTACTATGCTGATGTGAGGAATGATTTCCTCTGCTCTGTGTGATAGAATTCTACACTCTAGAGAGAGAAGGGTATATTGCAGAAGTCAACAGAATTAAAAGGTTTTCCCTTGGTCAATTCTTCAGACTCCTTTTGCTCTGGCATGCAGTTTCTTTTGTCAGGGCCAGGAGTTTACCTCCCTGATACAGATAGAACAAGCTGGAACACTTCACAAGCTCAGCAGTAAGCAAACTATGTAGAATAAATGAAAGTTTGAATACTTGAAAACACAGAATTCAAACCATACTGTTAAAGGGGGACAGCATGCTCGTCCATGAAAGCAACTGTTCTGAAGATTTAACAAAACCTTGTGGTACTGACAGTGTAAAAAATCCCACAGAATAAGCAATCCATTCCTTATTCAGACAAACAAACAAATGAATAAATACAGTCCACCCCCAAAAATAATCAGACTTCAATAAATCTGAAACATATATTGTATATTTTTTTTAAATTTATATAGCCTGTTAGGTGACTGATATTGAAACAGTATGTCTGACCCCTGTTATCAAGACAAAAGTTGAAAAATGGAGGGAATTGAACCTCACTTCAATAATGGATCAAAAAAGCTGTTTTTGAATGATCATTTTGAAGGGCTTGAATCATTAGTTTATCATATGGAGCCCTCCTCAACTTGTGAGTCAGATGCATTTTATAAGTGTGCTGTCCTGCTGCATCCCAGTTAACACTGGGCACTCCCACCACAACTAGGCTCCATGAGACCCAGGGCACTAACAGTTTTGACATTTGGTGTAAAAGCTTGGAAGCCCTGGAATAAAATGGTAAAAATATGGTAAATACCTAGCATGAAAGTAGAAATTTCAGGAGTTATTATGAAATTTCTTACTGGAGTGGGCAAAGTGTGAAAATCAACCCACCAGTTTGAAGCTAGGCAATTTTAAGCCAGACATAAAGTTCAGTGAAGTTCATTAACCTTTGGCACCATTTGCTGAAGGTTATATTAGATTCTCTGCCACTACAAATTTCTATGGTGAAAAATAATATATTTTCCAAAACACGTGCTTTACATAAATAGAAAGTGCTATGCTAGTTTTGTACTGGAGGTCAGACTAAATGATTGTAAAAATCCCTTCTAGCTTTATAATCTACTTTGCAAATAAAACAAAATACAAAACTCGAAAGCTACTTGGAAGCTTTAGTGATGCAGAATGTTTCTGAATTTCTACTTGTAATTGTTATACAATTTATAAGATGGATACTCCATCATTTCTCTGCAAACAGCACCAGATTCCTGTTTGCTTTTGGAAAAAGATTTCAGACGTTATTTGTGTGTTATGCCACATTACCAGACTTCTGCCCCTGAAAGTATCCTTTTCTTCTTGTGTTTCAATATCATAATTTTAGGATTGGTCAGTGGATATACATGCTCCAACAACACATGATATTGTCATTTTCTCTTCAGTGTGCTCAGGTTGCATCCACCCATCAATTCCTGGTCAGAATTTACTTCCTCCATTAGTTCCAAACAAACATAGAATAATTTAGAATCCAAGGTCTGGAGGTCATTTATTCCAAACAGCTGCTCAAAGTAGTGCTAATTTCAGACTTGATCAGGATACTCCCATGGCTGTGAATCTCCAAAAACAGATTCCACCTTTCTGGACAGCTTGTTGCAATGAGAAAAAGCTCTCACAGTGAAGAATTTTCCCCCTTTGAGCAGCTGGAATTTCCTCTGCTGTAATTTGTGCCCACTGCCTCCTAGACTTTCACTGCTTACCTTTGAAAAAGTTTGTTTTCTTTCTCTAAAACCACCTCTTGTAATGGAAGACACCAGTTAGATCCCCACTAGCTATCTCTTTCTCAATCTGAACAAATCCTTGTTTCTAGTTGTACATTATCTACTCCAGAATCTAAAGTATTTTTATAGTTCTGTTATTATTGAAAATTCTAGTTTTTCACATGCAACCTTTTCACCTGTTTAACTTTTCTTATGACTATTTTCATGTTTTGTTTGACAGAATAAATCATATAAATCTGATTAGACTAGAATGTATAAGTAAAGTTTGTATATGTAAATATATATGTCAAAGTTTTCCAGTATGTTTTTCCTACAATGGACTCAGCCAGGATTTCTTTGTGAATCATACTATTACCAAGGTTTTGAAGTCTCTTCATGAATATGAATTCAGATAGACCTACAAGTCTCTAACTGTTAATTTTCCATATACATTGGAACTCTGAGAGAGCCATAAAAATTATTTTAAAAAGCCCTTTCACGATATACAGCAACTGAGCTTTTTCAGGTATTTATGCTGCACAAATAAAGACATCAACTCATCACTTAAACTTGTAATCTATTTTAACTTGACATTAATGGAAATATTTTTAGAAATATGCTCAGTTTGTGCTAAATAATATAAAGACGCCATATGTCTCTGCCTAGGCCATGTCAAGTACTCTTTGAATTAGATGCACTTGCAATTGTACCCTGTTTACACTCAAATTAGTCTACAACTTATCCCATTCCATCACAATCAGGAATGCAATTTGAGATAGGTTTTAAAAATTTGGACTGACTCTATGTGATTCACTGCTAGCTTGAAGATAGTGATGGACTTCATATTGGGTTCACATGACAAGGTTTTGGTAGTGTGGGCGCTGCAGGGATGGCTTTTATGAGAAGAGTCCAGAAGCTGCTCCATGTTAGGTAAGGGCCAGTTTCAGCCAGCTCCAAAGGGACCTGCTGCTGCCCAGAGCTGAGCCAATGGTTTGTGTCTCTGTGCGAGCAGATTTAAGAAAGGGAAAACAAACAAACAAACAAACAAAAACCAACACAACTGCTGTGCTACAGCAGCTGTTAGAGTGAGGAGTGAGAACCAGACCTGCAGTCCCCAAGGTTAGTGCAGAAGGAAGGCAGGAGGTGCTCCAGGCACACAGCAGAAGTTCCCCTGTGGCCTGTGGAGAGGCACCTGGTGGAGCAGGCTGTCCCGCTGCAGCCCATGGGTCCCACATGGAGCAGATCTCCAAGCTGCAGCCCGTGGAGGAGCCCGCGGTGGAGCATGAGGATGTGGCCTGGAGGAGGCTGCGGCCCATGGAGAGAAGCCCATGAAGGAGCAGGGGGTCTTGGGGGGAGCTGCTGCCTGTGGGTGACCTGTGCTGGAGCAGACTTATGAGGGAGCAGTTCCTGAAGAGCTGCTGCCTATGGGCAGCCCCTGCAGGGTCAGTTCAGGAAGGATGGCATCCCGTGGGAGGGAAACCATGTGGAGCAGGGGCACAGAGTGACAATGAAGGATTGGCAGAGAGGAAGCATTAGGGACTGACTGCAGCCACCATTCCCCATTCTCCTGCACTGCTCGGGGTGGGGGAGGTAGAAGAGGGTGGATGGAGGGAAAAGGTGTTTTTTTTTTTTTTTTTTTTTTTTTTTCCACACTGCTCTACCTTGTTAGTAATAAGCAGTACATTTTATTAATCTCCCTATGTCTGTTTTGCCTCTGATGACAATTGTTGAGTGATCTCCCTGTCCTTATCTCAACCCTTGAGCCCTTTTTATTAATTTTTCTCCCCCTTTCCCTTTGAGAAGAGGGAGTGAGAGAGCTAAAAACAGCACTGTACTTGGTGGGTGAGGTCTAGAAGGGTCTATAAACTGTGAGCCTGTTAATGAGTTACTTATAAAATTAGTTTTGTTTTCTGTAACAAGTGTACTTGTTATTTATGACTTACTGTGGTCACCTGTGTCTTATCAGCATGGAGGAGGCTGTTTTCAGATCAGACGTATTTATTTCAGAAAGAGAAACAGACTGGAGAATGAGCAGAACTGAGTGAAGGAGTAAAGAACAGTTTGCATTGTAATATAGAATTTTTCAGTTATTCCCAGGAAATAACCTGCTACTCCAGAAGTATAATTTAGTGCTTCTCCAGCTTTGAAACACACACTCTTCTTGAGATATTTGGAGCTGTTTATGAAGCAGAATATGCTCTGATCTGTGAGCTATCCAGTGATAAGGCATGAAGAAACAATAATTGAGAATGAGCTGTGAGCTAAACTAATCAAGAATAATTTTATTTGCAATTTGATATACATGTATCATTGTGATGGCTTCACACTGATGACTAACTAAGCTCCACCACAGTGCTCTCTCAATCTCCCTCCTCAAATAGAAGAGGGGGAGAAAATATGATGAAAAGGGCTCATAGTTTGAGATAAAGACAGGGACATAACTCACCAATTACCATCAGAGGCAAAACAAACTCTCTGTAAGGAGATTATTGTAATTTATTGCTTGTCACTAACATAATACAGGAATGAGAAGTCAAAGCAAACTAAAAACACCTTTTACCCATCCATCCGAATGCAACCTGGGGATACCATTGGCCTTCTTGGCCACAAGGGCACATTGCTGACTTGTGGCTAACCTGCTATCCAACAGTACTCCCCAGTCTTTCTCCACTGTTCTGCTTTCCAGCAGGTCAGCCCCCAGCCTGTACTGGTGCTTGGGGTTATTCCTCCCTAGTTGAAGGACCCTGCACTTGCCTTTGTTGAACTTCATGAGGTTCCTCACCACCCAGCTCTCCAGCCTGTTCAGGTCCCTCTGGATGGCAGCACAGCCTTTGGATGTGTCAGCTATTCCTCCTAATTTTGTGTCATCAGCAAACACGCTGAGGGGGCAGTCTGTTCCATCATCCATGTTACTGATGAATAAGCTGAACAAGACTGGACCCAGTACTAACCCGTAGGGGGACACCACTAGCTATAGGACTCCAGCTAGACTGTGCCACTGAGCACAACCCTCTGAGCTCTGACATCCAGCCAGTTCTCAATCCACCTCACTGTCCACTCATCTATTCCACACTTTATGAGCTTGCCTATGAGGATGTCATGGGACATAGCATCGAAAGCCTTGAAGTATTGAACATGAACTTTGTGCTAGGTCAGAAATCGTCTGATATCTACTCTCCTAAAGGTGACAACAGACAAAAATAAGTGCATGAAACTCTTCATTATTATCTTCTCAAAAAAAAAAAAAAAAAAAAAAAAAAAAAAAAGGAGTGATTCGGTGCTGTTCACATTCCTGAACTAGGTCAAACATACATTGCTGGCTCATTTAGTACTGCACAGATCTGATGTTAATGACTGTGAAACAGCCATAGACCTACTCTGCCAAGTTTCCAAATCTATATTCCTCGAATATATATAAACAGTAGCATCAATTAAGGCAAATTAGTAGGTTTTATAAATAATCAAAGACAAAATATATGTAAAGCTCATTTCTGTAGTTTCAGAAACATACCAGATGTTTACTGAAACTTTGAATGACAACATAAGTAAAAAGAGGGAGAAGACTATATATGCTAACACTTCTCTGGGAAAATGCTATGGCACATTAACTATACAATGTGAGATGCCAAATAGTAAATATACACTATAATATTACAACTTTATATCTGGGTTTTGTGAACTAATAATTTTGAAAGAAATTATCAAAGTGTTATGATGCATTCCTTTTCTTATAGACCTGTAACAAGCAGCAAAGAAACTTGTTCTTTGCCTCGGTCTTTCAATATAGCTATTACCTGTTATACTTTTGATCTCCAAAAGAGCAGAACTTTAATTAATGAGAAATTGGACCAATACTTGCTATTGGAATCATAGAATAGATAAATATTTTATTCTGGGGGAAAGAATATTTATTTATTTATTTATTTATTTTATTTATTTTTGGGGGGGAGGCTGGAATTTTCTTTTTGGAGGCACGATGCACACACATGCAACTCACATCTTTTATATAAGGAATCAGAATCATTTTCCTCTGTGATATCATTTTCCCTACAGCTCACCATTTGCAATGGGATCTCTGCAACTGGAATTTTGAGACATTTCAGATGAGGCAGTAGTTCCCTCCATGCTTCAAGAGGCATGACACAAATATCTGCACAATGAATTATGAAGGGTTTCTGACATATGATGAGTTCCACCAGACTGAACAAATCTCTGCATCACTGAAGCATTTAAGATAGGTGATAGTGAAAAATCAAGCTTTTTGGAGGAGACAATATTTGCTTTGTGCTACAATGCAGAATAAAGATAGAACATCAGATAGAATAAAGATAGAAAAAGTGTACATTTTTCTGTACACTTAAGTCCAGTAAATTGTCAGAATCTAACTGTTAAATCACCATAATATAATTTATTAAAATAGTAGGAAATAAAATTTGTTATTAAGGGACACAGTGAGCAAAACATGAAAACATGCATTTAAATATATAAAGATAAAAATATGGTAACTGAATGATGATTATCCATCAATTTATATATGACAGCTCAAGTTAATTCCCAGTGAACATTTACTGCTCTTGGTTCTCAGTGCTCCAGTCACAACTTCAGGATGCACAGAAGCTATTGGTATTCCAGTTGTCACCAGTTGCTATGATTCTGTTGTGGAAAAAGCTCTAATGGCTCAAAGCAAACTTGAATAAAAATGTTTAGTTAAAAGAAAACAAAATAAAATGTTGAACCTCTAGGTGTTTTGGGGAGCAATCTCATAGCTCATAAGAGCTCTCTAACAAAACTGAGCATTCCTTCCAACTCAGAATTTGATACAAATTAAAAAATGTTTCTCTCCTCTCCTCTCCTCTCCTCTCCTCTCCTCTCCTCTCCTCTCCTCTCCTCTCCTCTCCTCTCCTCTCCTCTCCTCTCCTCTCCTCTCCTCTCCTCTCCTCTCCTCTCCTCTCCTCTCCTCTCCTCTCCTCTCCTCTCCTCTCCTCTCCTCTCCTCTCCTCTCCTCTCCTCTCCTCTCCTCTCCTCTCCTCTCCTCTCCCTTCCCTTCCCTTCCCTTCCCTTCCCTTCCCTTCCCTTCCCTTCCCTTCCCTTCCCTTCCCTTCCCTTCCCTTCCCTTCCCTTCCCTTCCCTTCCCTTCCCTTCCCTTCCCTTCCCTTCCCTTCCCTTCCCTTCCCTTCCCTTCCTTTTTTATTTTTTCCTTTTTATTTTTTTCATTTTCCTTTTTTCTTTTTTTCCTTTTTGAAATCTAACCACAAATCATATATATATTACATTATACATATATAAATTATATAATTATCAATTTATTAAAATTATTAAAATATTATTAATAAATTAATTAAAATTTATTAAAATCATTAATTTTATATTGTAAATTATATATATATATATATATATATTTTTTTTTTTTTTCCTACTAGCCTCTTTTGGATAGTAAAGGATTTTTTTAGTCAGCAATACATATGGAATAAAAAGGAGAAAAATGGTCCATAAAAATGCCCGAACTTGTCATAGCTCTATTCGTATTTACTTAGGAGTCTTACAAGATGTAGAAGGAATTCAAAACAAGATTAATGAATTCAAAAATAAAAAACACTCCCTATATCTTTCTTATTAAACTTATGTGTGGAGCTCGGAGATGAGGCAGACAAAACAAGAATTCAAATGGATTGCTGCGACCTCAGCGGATTCCAATATCTATATGTAGATTTGAGTACGTATGTATTATGAATATATATATATTTACAAAACCATATATGTACCATGTATATATAGGTGTGTAGGTGCATACCTACGCATATACAGACACTTGTATTTTTAGCATGGGCACATTTCTGATTTACTTAATTTCACTTTATCATCTAACATGTGGTCTGTTTTATGAGACAAGTATTTTTCATTCTGGTAATTGTATTCTGCATAATAGCACCCGTCTTTCTGTTCTGGCAGCCCCATATTGACCAGGGAAATAGTTGACAGCACAAAGAATGGCATTTCAACTACAATGTTCAGCGTGAATAACAGAAGAGTAAAACAATTTTCTGAAAACTTGTCCCACAACACCTCCACCAACCCAGCTCAGTGGCCATCTGAGCACTTGCATGACAGGGGAGAGAAATGCTTGTACTTCAGTGTGTTCATTTTAATTTATTGTTTCAAGAAGCTGCTCAGAAAGTATTGAAAATCAATACATGATAGCTCTGCAGTAGGTAATATGATTTCAGACTGCAGTTACTTTTAATAATTTAAATAACAACAGCAATGAGGAAACATGAAAATCTCTAAAATTTCCCAAGCCTCTCAAAATGAGGATTTGTTTTGTGCACAAGAGAATATTTCCTGATTTCCAGCACAATGTGATTTTAATTCTGGTGCTCAGGACTCAGTGCTTTGATATATTTCTTTCATACATGCATTGTGTTGGCTATCATATGTACAAACCTTGTATCTTAACTGAATGGAAAGTACAGGTCAAATTAAGCTTCAGAAGAACAGTTTTTCCAAAGTTTGTCTGTGGCTTTGTTTTCCCTGCTTTCTGGCATTTGATACTACTCATTAGCTTTTTATCCATTGTTTAGTGATAATGAATGAATGGATGATTTTTGAACAAAACCGGGCACACTATATATTGGTGTTGTGATAGAAATGCATCTGTAATGACACCTGGTCTTTGCACTTAATGTGCTGCCATAAGAGGCACAAAACTCTTCTTAGTCAAAAGAAATCAGCCTTTAGCATAATATCTCTTTCCTGACTCATACAAAATTAGGGAATAAGAGCACATATGTCACTAAATAAGTCCCTTCCCTCTCATCCATTGGTAGATTACCAATCAAATCAGGTACCTGATTTCTTATGAATATCTGAGCCAATTAGAGTAACACAAGCAACTTCCAAGACTGTCCTCAAGCATGATCATCATTCAACTGAAATAGCATTTTCTTTGCCAGGGTTTAGATACACTTGGACATTCAGCAATCCCAGAAAATGATCAGAAACACTTGTATTGGGCAGTGGGAATTAGAGATTTACTGACTGCCCAAGAGTTCCCTTCCTCCTCTTCCAAAAATCTAACATCGAATCATTAAGAGTCCTGTTTAGAGTTCTGTTACTTCTAGTCAGAGAAAACCCAGACATGTTTTTCAATTAAAGCTTTATGTATGTGTTAAAGAGTAAATGGAAATTCTAAAACTTTTCTAGTATCTGGTTTAGACTTTAGATACAATACAAAAAGGTACAATAAACATAAACATGTACACATATTTATATGTGTACTATTTCCACTGCCTCAGTGTATAGCATTTATAATACTGAACATCTCTTAAATGCCATGGAAATCACTGTAAGCCTAAATCCCACAGCTGTGCTGTGAGCCTTGATTTAGCAAGTGCTCAAGTAGAGACTTATAGTCTACAGAAAGATTCCCTTTTTTTTTTTTTTTTTCTGGGCTCTGAATGAGACCCCAGTGTCAAATGGACCTACAAAGCAGGGAATGTGGCTGGGCAGAAGTGATTGAAGTGTATTTCTATTTCTGTGTTGAGCTGGTCTATGTATTTCATTAATTTAATCAGTTTGTTTAATGTAATTCATTTGTTAAATTATTATTTTTTTGAAATTTTATTTACTTATGATTATTATTATTAAGGGATTTGATTATTTACTTAAAAGACAAGGCAGTTACTTATTTATATTATTTACTTAAAAGACAAACAGTCCCTAGGAGAGTGTTTTAACAGCACCTAGAACAACAAATCCACATGTATTATTGCAGAATAATCTACATCCATAATTTAGCAAGAGATTGGACCAGATGACCAATCCAAACTATCTTGCAGTTCTATGATAACATCAGAGTTGACCTCATGTATTTTCTTATAGTGTTGTAGTAGTGCTTGCCATGGGCTTTTCCTTGTATAGTGGAAATTTATCCTTATTTAAGGATAGGAAATTTATCCTATTTATCCTTAATGTTTTGTAATTACTGAATTAAACGGTTAAGATAGGCAAATATCATTTGCTGTTTGTTTCATTTCTGTATTAATAGTCCATTATGTCTAAACCATTGTATTTACTTTACCAAAGATAGACCATTCAGATTTATTCTTTATTCAGAAATTCCTACAGTACATTATTCTCTTACTACTTAGTTAACAAATTGAATTATTACATTTCTGAACATGCAATATACATTTTAAGACTCTCTCTTTCCTGAAGTCTTTCTTGTCAGTACTTTCAAATTAATCATTTATAAAGCTATTTGAGTACTTAAGTCTTAACACAATAAAATCTACTAATATATTATTTTTTTAACATATGTAGGAATGTGGTTCAGAGTCACAGCAGTATGCACTTAGCTGTGCCCTTAGGAGAACAAACAAACTCTCCAGACAATCAATGACCATGTTGTCTAGAGATTACACAAAACCTGGTAAAAGAATAAAATTCACACTGCCTTCAAGTAAAATTAATACAGTTATATAAAGGACTGAAACAAGCCAACAACCCCAAATCCAATATAAAATCAAAGACAGAGAAAAAAAAAAAAAAAGGATTATATTACAAGTTGAAATACAAAGGCTGGGAAGAAAAAATAACTGAGGAATGGCAGAAATGGATCACAGGTTCTAGTTATAAAACTTTACCTATAAAGATGTAAAAACAACCATCAAACAAAGCCTAATATACCCAATTCTGAATTTCATATTAATGGAAGAAAATACTATATAATCCAGTTCATGGTTAGCATTAAATGTCTCGGAGAATGCATTTTCCTACACTAATATGCATTCAGAGTACGAATAGTATTCCAGTACTTACACCCTACCTAAAAGAGTTTGTGTTTAGGTCATAAACAGGTCACAAAATGGTCCTCAAAGATGTGTTTTGGCACATGATTTGTATCTAAACCACAATGGATAAAGTGCACACTTATTTATGACAAGGACAATCACAAGTCCTATACCTTGCTACCAGTCCTAGTATTGCTAATTGAATATGTAAACTTTTTTTTTTTTGAAGAAAAAGTTAGTGTATACTTTTCTCACAATGTGCGAAACTTTATTGTTTGAAATGTCTACAGGATTTGTGCTGGCATGAAGATAATCTTTTCTGTCATAAATTGAAGAAACATAAATGATTCATTTCATTTATAACTATGAATGATTTACAGCTGAGTGGATGAACTCTTGTTTTGCAAAACTTTGTTAACTTTTTTCATTTGTTTTATTGTCTTGCTTCTTAAAATATGTAGACTGTACATGTATTATGCTCTTTCCCCTCTTTTCAGTTCAGTAACTCCACCTGGCATTTCTAGTGATCAGTCTAGCATGTCCAGTCAAAAAATGGACTCGTGCAATGTTTTGATTAATGGATATTTGAATATATAAACATATATTGCACATAATTGAATTGTTTTCAGATATTTTATGTTTCAGTGGCTGCAAGGATTTTATTATACTGGTGCTCAGCTCAGATAGATTCTGAGATGTGAGTAAAATGACCCAGATTCTGCTATACATTTACACCAGCAATAATATGGAATGATACTTCAGAAGATTCAAATGCAACAGACTGCAGACCCTTCTTGGATAACTTTATGAGAGAACTCTGCCATGGAGGAAGTGCCCTTGTAAGAGTAATAAACCTCAGAACCTTGAAGAATAGATAATAAAATCTCTAAATATGACACATGCCATTAGCTTTTTGTTTCACATTTGTCAAGTTTGGTTCCAAAATAGTATTGTGGCTACTATTTAAATTACTGTGAGATACAAAATATTATTGCACTACTTCCGTTTTATAAGCACAGTTGAACCACTGATGATTTCATTTTTTCTTTCTCTGGGGCTAGTCTTTTTCCAATGCAACAAAACACTTTCAAATGTTTTCAGGTGGTTACTATTTTCTTTCTCTCTTTCTTTTGGCTGCAATTGCTTTAAAAAGTATCGTACACTCCTTTTCATTTGCAGGGCTGCTTTCTTTTTTATTTTTATTATTTCTTTTTCCTTTCATTACACTCAGCTATGAGTCTCACTTTCCTCTATACATTTGCTATTTGGAATATTAGAAAAGATATTATTTAATTCTTTGCCTGATATATTCCATAAATAAATAAATAAATAAATCACAAATCTAGATTATTTTAAAGCATCTTTATATGGAAATTGTCATGACTACTATAGTACAGTCTTATTTTCTCTTCATCATTTGGTTGATTTCTCTTTATATTTTCCTATCTGCAACTCATTATCAACCAATGTTGAAGAGGACTCAAGTCTCCAAGATAGCTGAGGTACTACAAGTTTTGTGAAACCTGAGCAGGAGAAGAGGGATACAAACTAATGACTATGCTGGGAAGAAAAGGAAATGCTTCTTTTTTTTTTTTTTTCTCTGTACCAAGCATTTACTTATCATTAGCTGCTTATTAGTAGTATCATGTTTGCCTGTAGGTTATTAGATTTATCAACAGAAATGTGGTGGAGCTATAGATTTATAATAGCGAAATGGACTAATAATACATGACACAAACCTATTCATTAATTCCATTGTTCATAAAATTGTTTGTTAATGACTACTGATCTATTCATTCATATATCACTCTTTGGAAATCAGACCATGAAATCCTGACTAACTTTTCACTTAACTCATCTTTACTAAAGGACAACAGGGCTACTTGGACAGCATGACACTAAGCTCAGATATAGCAGAATCAAACACGAAAGAGATGTAAGAAATGGAATGCAATCTGAAAGTATTTTAACTTGCATTATGGACACATACTTTCTTATCCATGCAAATAAGGTGTATAACCCCTTAAAACAAACAAACAACAACAAACCAAAAACATTCTTCAGCATAATGGTTATCTTGGTTATTATAAGTATGAAAAATGAATGTTAGAAAGACAGCTCTTGATACAGAATACTAGAACACATACATACATTACTTTAGGTCTTGCAAGGTCTATCTGCAGAGTAACTACTAGTAACCACTGGTCACCCTCTTCCCAGAATTAAAACACAAAAGTAGATTCCCACTAATGAGAATACCTTGGCTTTTAAAACCATATCTCAGACTTTTGCTGATCCAACAGTCTTATTCAGAGGTAGGTAGTTTTGCTGAAGTATTACTAAGACAGAGATATGTTTCAAAGCATCATTTTTCTCACTTGCTTTCTCTCATGTAGCCCAGAAACAAGAAACTGTCTCAACCTGATAGTCCAAAGTCATAGGACCTGCCTTGGCTTGAGCTGGTTGTAGCTTATAACAGTTTCCAGTGCACCTGACTCAGACGGGTTTTAGCTCTCTGCATTCCATGGACAGTAAAGGGCTAACAGATGTGTGGTCTACAAAACAAGTGGTAGCCCTTTGGGTTTAACAAGAGTGGGGAAGGCTGTTGTGCAATTTTCAGCCTTCAGGTGCAAAGTGATGAAAAAGAAGTGGTCTGTGATGAGGAAAAAAGTAAATGGAGCCTAATGAGGAAGAAATTCCCATCATGAGCATCATACTTTTTCAAGAGAAGGACTTGGGTTTCTGATGCCCATTGTGAACCTCTCCTCCCCACATTCTGTTTGAGGAAGAGGAGGACTGAAATATTAGCCTTAGGATCCAGAGGAACATTAAAAATTTCCAAGGGAGAAAATGGTAGACAGTGGGAAAATTTTAAGATAATAAATTATATTTTCAACAAAACTTTTCTGTATTAATTAGTTTGGAAAAACATTAGTTGTACTAACAACAAATCCTTGTGTACATGTACAAGATGGGTTCCCTTTTACTCCTAACAAGAGTACAAGTGTTTTGAGTGTACCATCTAGCTCTCAAGGAGTAATAATTATTGCTGTTACCAAGGTACTAATTCACTTTACAGCATTGGTTGAGTTGAGGTGCACCAGTGCTGCCCATTTTATACCTCTCACTGTGTTTAGCTGAAAAATGGTATTTTATGTTGATAAGATGAGCCTTCTTATTCACATATACGTATTCCCACGTAAACCTAATTAAGGCAGACATCTTTAGCTATAGTTTTGTGTCTTTAGTTAGTTAACTTTTCCATGTCTGCCCTTCAACAAGGAGACCACAAACATGAATCTAAAATCAAAGTCATTACTCACCAAGGTTTTCTCCCCGCCCCCCCTTCCCCCAGGATCAAATGTAATTCTTTATTATTTTTAAATTTTCTTATTTAATTATAGCTGTTACCGTTTCCTTGTTGGATAAGATTATCCTTTTATTTTAGCAGCTGGCTTCCTACACTGCCATCTACTTATGACTTTTTTCCACTCTATACTTTTTTTTTTTTTTTCCCATTGTCTGCACATGGTGGGCCCTTTTACCATCTTATTTATAAAGACTAATTTAGTTCTAACAAGTTTTCTTTTGATTTAACCTTTCTCTTTCCATTCACCTCTACCTTTCTTCCCCATCTAATCTTTATCCATTTCTATCTTACTTTTCAAGGAAGACTGTGTAATCAAACTATAACTTTTCATCTGAATCTATTTCTGACATGCTATTTAATATCTTTGTTTCCCTTTTGAAACCTACATGCTGCCATAGAAGTTATCTTCCAATATGCTGTACACACATTAAATTTTCATGGGGTCATTTTTGTAGGAAGAATTATTAAGCCTTGCTCATTTTCAGTGCTATCTGGCTGTTCTTCTGGACATCTGATAGGACCCACCAGAGCAACAAGATTAGTGAATGGTGGAAGATTTTTTCAATATAGAAGAGCCCTGTCAAATTAAACATGAATAATTTATAAGAAAGACTTTCTTTGTTGCTCAAAACTAGAAATTTCATACATCAACATCTACAAATTTTCCACTCCTATATTATTAGAATTAGTGTTTGAGATATATGAATCATTAGAACTTCAATAACAGTTTATCTTTGACAAAGATGTTTTGTATGCACTGTTGTTGACAAATTCTCAATGAAAAGATTCACTCTTTGACACAGTGAATATAACCCCCTAAAATTTTGTTAATGATCAGCTGAGTAGTAGAATTTAATTCTGAAATAGGCAAAGTTCCTAGAATTAGGATGCATAGATTAGAAGAGGAAATAATGTGGAAGAGAATTAAAAATCACGCATAGTAACTTTCCCATTTCCCATAAGAGATGTAACTGACAAGGAAGCCTAATTTCAAATATCCTCTAGCAATAAAAATGCTACTGGGAATGGGAAACATTTTTTTTTCTTTTTAATTTTTTTTTATTTGTTTTTTTCTTTTTAAATTTTTTTTTTTTCTTTTCAAAGATTTTAAACAGCATCAATACTGACCCTTGAGGAGCATCACTTATCACTGGAGTTTCTTTTTCTGTTGCATGAAATTATGTGGTGATACCTTCCTTTACAGTAGCCAAGGAAGGCAAACTTACTATCTCACAATACAGGCAGATGTTAGTAAGGAACTCTTTTTGTGGGTAGCTAACTTATTTCTTGTTAATGGCAGAGGTTTTCTAGCTTCCTAGAAGTTAGGGATATTGTAAATGATCCCAGGAAATAAGTATTCAAGTAAAAGCAAGGGCAGGATCACCACTTCCTACTTGATGTTATATTTCAAAGCCTGTAATTAAACTATTTTAACATGTGGCCTTTTAAATCTGAAATTAGATCACACCAAAATCTGACCTCCCCAGAACTCAGCTTCCTATTAGCTTCTTCTTATGCTAAAAAAAAAAAAAAAAAAGCTGCAAAAAGCTCAAAGGTGGCTTGGAAAGATGGTGCAATCACCATCTCCTTCATTTGATACTGTTCCCACAAATGCAATACTTGTTTCCAGAAATACAGTGATCCTGGAAAGGGGTGTGAAGCAGGGCCGCAGTAGGAATTTTTAAATTCTTTTTACACATGCCACTTTGTAAAAACACGAAGCCTGTAGGAAAAATAGTAATGCTAAAACAGCCCCCCCCTACCCCTACCCTCCCCCCTTTTTTCTTAAAGTACTTTGTAAATACCTTGCAGGCATGGATAAAGAAACTATGGTTTGTGGTTAAAGGAGTTGCTGTCCAGTTATCTTTTGCCATGTGTCCATACACAGAGGAAGATATAGACAAATTAGTACTTGTTCCAGACCTGGGAAATTTTTGCTCTTTATCAGCTTTGCCATCTTGTGCTTATGTCCTTAAACTACATGCACCTGGGCCTGCTCAATCCACTACCACTAATATGTTAAGGTAAATACATAGGTGGAATTCAGTTTGCATCTTTGATGCGGTTTTGTCTCTTATTACTACCATGAGATTAGAATTTACTACGTAATTTATGGCTAAGGCTTGACAGGTAGGTTATTCTAATATTTTGTGACTTTCATGAAGTTCCTAAAAGCATTATAAGCTGGTGAATTGTTACAAAGGTCATGTTATTAATTTTGAAACTTGTATATGCTATCATTTTCAGGGTAGAATATAACTTAAAGGAATCATAGAGCATTTATAATAATGTAAGGACAAAACCACCACCAACAACAAAATCTTAAAATGCAGTAAGCTATTGTCACATTTGAGTCACATTTTTGCTTTTGTGGCATGTTTGTTTTTTTTCAAAGATGATAAAACAGAACCGACCTTTCTAGTGAATGAATGAATGAATGCAGTTCCACAGGCTAGTACAAGGTGCTGCTGAATATTTAGAAAGCTGACATTCTCCTGCTAGGAATGAGTCATGTTCTGTTCTGAGAGAGCCATGCCACCATAGAAGCACAAAATCATAGAATCGTAGAATCACAGAATCATAGAATGGTTTGGGTTGGAAGCAACCTTAAAGAACATCTAATTCCAAGCCCCTGACATGGACAGGGACACCTTCCACTAGAGCAGGTTGCCCAAAGCCCCATGAAAACTGGCCTTAAACATTTCCAAGAAGGGGACATCCAAAACTTCTCTGGGCAACTTGTTTCTGTGTTTCACCACCCTGAGTAAAGAATTTCTTTCAAATATCTAATCTAAGTCTACTTTTTTTTTTTTTTTTTTTTCCTTAAGTTTAAAACCATTAGTCCTATTACAAAACTCCCTGACAAAGAGTCCCTCCCCAGCTTTCTTGTAGGCCCCTTTTATGCATTGGAAGGCTGCTAAGGAGGGAGGTCTCCACGGAGCCTCCTCTTCTCCAGGTTGAACAACCCCAACTCCCTCAGCCTGGATTCATAGGAGTTCATCTGTATTTCATCTCCAGGCCTCTGATCATCTTCATGGCCCTCCTCTAATATACTCCTTCTAAGAGGTCCATGTCCTTCTTGTGCTAGGGGCCCCAGAGCTGAACACAGTATTCCAGGTGGGGTATCACAAGAGCAGATCAGAGGGGGAGAATCACCTCCTTCAGCCTGCTGGCCATACCTCTTTTGATGCAGCCCAGGATACGGTTGGCTTTCTGGGCTGCAAGTGCGCATTGCCAGCTCATGTTGAGTTTCTCATCAACCAACACTCTCATGTCTTCCTTACAGCTGCTCTCAATCCATTCTCCACCCAGACTGTATTTGTTCTTGGGATTGCTCCAGCCCAGATTCAGAAACCTGCACTTGGTCTTGTTAAACTTCATGAGGATCACACAATCCCACCTCTCAAACCTATCAAGGTCACACTGGATGACATCCTTTCCCTGCAGCATGTCAACTGCACCACAAAGCTTGGTGTCATCTGCAAATTTGCTGATAGTGAACTCAATCCCACTGGCCATGTCACGGACAAAGATTTTAAATAGCATCAATCCTAATATTGATCCTTGAGAAGCATCACTTATCACTGATTTCTGCTTACACATAGAGCCTTTGACTCTAACACTCAGACTAGAGTGTGACCATCTAGTTAATTCCTTACCCACTGAGTGGTCCATCTGTCAAATCCATGCCTATCCCATTTAGAGACAAGGATATCTTGGGGGACAGTGTTAAATGCTTTGCACAAGTCTAGGTAGATTATGTTAGTTGCTCTTCCTTTGTCCACCAATGCTGGACATCGTAAAAGGCCACCAGATTTGTCAGGCATGATCTGCCTTTAGTGAAGCCATGTTGGCTATCACCAATCACTTCCTTATTTTCCATGTACATAGTTTTCTGGAGGATCTGCTCCATGACCTTGCCAGGCACAGGTGTGAGACTGGCTGTCCTATAGTTCCCTGGGTCTGCCTTTTTTCTTTTTTAAAAACAGGGGTTTATGTTTCCTGTCTTCCAGTCAGTGGGAACTTCGCCGCACTGCCATGACTTCTCAAATATGATGGACAGTGGCTTAGTAACTACATCCACCAGTCCCAGATGTATATATCTTATTGGATGCCATGGACTTGTGCACCTTTAGGTTCCTTAGATGGTCTCAAACACGATCTTCTCCCACAGTGGGCAGTTCAGCATTCTCCCAGTGCCTGCGTTCCAGGACATGGGCAATGTGGCGAGAGCTCTTGCTGGTGAGACTTAGGCAGAAAAGTCATTGAGAACTTCACCCTTCTCCATATCCTTTGCACCTTCTCTTCTGTTTCCTTTTGGAGGGTCTTCCTTTTATCACCTAACTGAATATGCAACTTTTAAACTTCTAATTTCTTTCTTTAAAATCATTTCTTCCTTCCTTCCTTCCTTCCTTCCTTCCTTCCTTCCTTCCTTCCTTCCTTCCTTCCTTCCTTCCTTCCTTCCTTCCTTCCTTCTTTCCTTCCTTCCTTCCTTCCCCCCCCTTCTCCT